>NC_141017.1:13285968-13560172 GCF_052327205.1 Somniosus microcephalus | reverse complement strand
AAGAGAGAGACATTCTATTCGATCATGGCTCATCTGCTACCTCAACTCCTGAGCTCCATATCCTTTAATGCCCTTGCATAACAAAAACCTATCATAACTTGGGGAACAAATACAATAGTAAGCTGTGCAACAACAGCGTGCCTTTTAACATAGTAAAAAATCCCAAAGTGCTTCACAGGAGCCTTATCAAAACACCGAGACAAAGAATGAGATAGTGGGACAGGTGTCCAAAAGCTTGGTCAAAGAGGTCAGGGTGATTGGGCAGATGCAGTATAATGTGGATAAATGCGAGGTTATCCACTTTGGTGGCAAAAACAGGAAGGCAGATTATTATCTGAACGGCAATAGATTGGGAGAAGGGGAAGTGCAACGAGACCTGGGTGTCCTTGTGCACCAGTCGCTGAAGGTAAGCATGCAGATGCAGCAGGCGGTTAAGAAGGCAAATGGTATGTTGGCCTTCGTAGCGAGAGGGTTCGAGTACAGGAACAAGGATGTCTTGCTGCAGTTGTACAGGGCCTTGGTGAGACCACACCTTGAGTATTGTGTGCAGTTTTGGTTGCCTTATCTGAGGAAGGATGTTCTTGCCATGGAGGGAGTGCAGCGAAGATTCACCAGACTGATACCTGGGATGGCAGGAATGACGTATGAGGAGAGATTGTGTCGATTGGGCTTATACTCGCTGGAGTTTAGAAGAATGAGGGGATCTCATCGAAACTTATAAAATTCTAACGGGACTAGACAGACTAGATGCAGGAAGGATGTTCCCGATGGCGGGGAGTCCAGAACCAGGGGTCACAGTCTAAGGATAAGGGGTATGCCATTTAGGACAGAGATGAGGAGGAATTTCTTCACCCAGAGAGTGGTGAACCTGTGGAATTCTCTACCACAGAAGGCAGTTGAGGCCAATTCATTAAAGATATTCAAGAAGGAGTTGGATATATTTCTTAAGGCTAAAGGGATCAAGGGATATGGGGAGAAGGCAGGGACAGGGTACTGAGTTTGGATGATCAGCCATGATCGCATTGAATGGCGGAGCAGGCTCGAGGGGCCGAATGGCCTACTCCTGCTCCTATCTTCTATGTTTCTATATTTTAAGGAGCTTCTTAAAGGAGGAGAGGCGGAGAGGTTTAGGGCCTCAGCAGTTTAAGGCATGGCCGCCGATGGTGGAGTGAAGGGAGTGGGGGGGCGAAGAAGAGACCAGAGTTGGAAGGTCCCAGGTTGGATCCCTGGTCAGTGCTGAGTTAGCTCATTTTAGCTGGATTGGGAGGATGGGGATTAGCAGGGAGGTGGGGAGGGGGCAGGGAAGTCTCTTTAATTGGAGTGGAGATGCCGGAGTTGGACTGGGGTGGACAAATGTAAAAAGTTACACAACACCAGTCTTTAATTGGACTATAAGGCTTCTAGAGACGGGGGGAAGGGACGGGACTGGCCCAGGTTCCAGCTCGTTGTGTGTGCGGACACTGGGTGAGGAAGCTGCTGCTGTTTGTGTAACTGTACCTCAGAATGAATCATCGCTTTTTAAGAAAGTGAGGAGCCAGAAAAGCCAGAGGCTTTGGACAGGACCTGGTGCATGTGACTGTTGTTCAGGACGGTTTGCAGCCGACACTTGGAGTTTCTGCACTCGCTTCCTGTTGTGAAATCAGTTTTTCTATGTCGTTTCTCAGCTTTTCTCACAGACGAACAATAAAAGACAGGAACAGACCGTCTGGTCCATCCAGACTATCCCGCACAACAGTCACGGTGGCATAGTGGTTAGCACTGTTGCCTCACAGCGCCAGAGACCCGGGTTCGAATCCGGCCTCGGGCGACTGTCTGTGTGGAGTTTGCACATTCTCCCCGTGTTTGCGTGGGTTTTCTCCGGGTGCTCCGGTTTCCTCCCACAGTCCAAAGATGTGCGGGTTAGGTTGATTGGCTATGATAAATTGACCCTTAGTGTTAGGGGGATTAAATACGTGGGGTTACGGGGATCGGGTGGGATATGTGTCGGTGCAGGCTCGATGGGCCGAAATGGCATCTATCTGCACTGTGGGGTTTCTGTGATTCTGAATACTTGTACATGAATCACAAAAAGTTAGCATGCAGGTACAGCAAGTAATTAGGACGGCAAATGGAATGTTGGCCTTTATTGCAAAGGGAATGGAGTATAAAAGTAGGGAAGTCCTGCTACAACTATGCAGGGTATTGGTGAGACCACACCTGGAGTACTGCGTACAGTTTTGGTCTCCTTATTTAAGGAAGGATATACTTGCATTGGAGGCAGTTCAGAGAAGGTTCACGAGGTTGATTCCTGGGATGAAGGGGTTGTCTTATGAAGAAAGGTTGAGCAGGTTGGGCCTGTACTCATTGGAGTTTAGAAGAATGAGAGGGGATCTTATTGAAACGTATAAGATTCTGAAGGGGCTTGACAGGGTAGATGCAGAGAGGATGTTTCCCCTCGTGGGGGAATCTAGAACGAGGGGGCATAATTTCAGAAGGGGGCACCTTTTAAAACAGAAATGAGGAGGAATTTCTTCTCCGAGGGTCGTGAATCTTTGGAATTCTCTTCCCCAGAGAGCTGTGGAGGCGGAGTCAGTGAATATATTTAAGGCGGAGATAGACAGATATTTGAACGATAAGGGAGTCGAGGGTTATGGGGAGCGGGCAGGGAAGTGAAGTTGAGGTCAATGATCAGCCATGATCTTATTGAATGGCGGAGCAGGCTCGAGGGGCCAAATGGCCGACTCCTGCTCCTATGTCTTATGTTATTATTACCTTGTGCAGCGGAATACAGACACTCCCCATCCCACCCGAAACCATTGATCTCCTGGGAGAGGTGAAAAATCGGATGAAACCCAGGCCAGTTTTTTTTTTGGGGGGGGGGGTGGTGAGGGGATTCTAAAAATTTCCTCTCCGACCCTCTTCAGCGATCGAAACCAGTCCAGACGCTGTACAGATGTAGCCTGAGCATTGATGGCGCGAGTGCATCGGGTCATGTTTTTGGCTCCTGGGATCGCGGCACGTGCGGGGGGGGGCGCCCCCCCCGAGCTTCAAATTGCCCGAATGCTCCAGTTGTTTTCTTCTTCTTCCGCCGCCTGACGACACACGAGGCAGCCCATGGCTTCCACGTCCAGCAGCTCGTGCTTTGGGTTGTTCCCGGAGGCAGATGCCCCCTTTCTCCACTCCAGAGACTGGAGCACAAAAATCCAGGCTGGCACTGGCGGTACTGAGGGGGTGCTGCCGTGGGACGTTCGAGGCGCCATATAAATACAAGTTGTTGGGTCTGTCCCTTTGGAATAGAGCTGCTGCTTCTCTCGAAGGGGGGAAAAAAAGTAGAAAAATCAATTTCTATGAAATAAACGAACAACTTATGGAAGTAAAAGTCACTAATAAATCCAATAGGCCGTTCAGGAGAAACTTCTTTCCCCAGAGAGTTGTGAGAACGTGGAGCAAATAGCATCGGTGCCTTTAAGGGGGCGCTCGATAAACACCAGGGAGAAAGCAATAGAAGGTAGAAAAAGAAAATACTGCGGATGCTGGAAATCTGAAATCAAAACAGAAAATGCTGGAATACAATACTGGAAAGTGTGAGGTTATGCACTTTGGCAGGAAAAATCGTAGAGCAAGTTATTATCTTAATGGCAAGAAACTGGAAAGTACTGAAGTACAAAGGGATCTGGAGGTCCTGGTGCACGAAACTCAAAAGGTTAGTATGCAGGTGCAGCAAGTGATTAAGAAGGCCAATGGAATGTTGGCTTTCATTGCTAGGGGGATAGAATATAAAAATAGGGAGGTATTGCTTCAGTTGTACAAGGTATTGGTGAGACTGCACCTGGAATACTGCGTACAGTTTTGGTGTCCATACTTAAGAAAGGACATACTTGCTCTCGAGTCAGTACAAAGAAGGTTCACTCGGTTAATCCCGGGGATGAGGGGATGGACATATGAGGAGAGGTTGAGTAGATTGGGACTCTACTCATTGGAGTTCAGAAGAATGAGAGGCGATCTTATTGAAACATATAAGATTGTGAAGGGGTTGGATCGGGTGGATGTGGGGAGGATGTTCCCGATGATGGGTGAAACTAGAACTAGGGGGCATAGTCTTAGAATAAGGGGCTGCTCTTTCAAAACTGAGATGAGGAGGAACTACTTCACTCAGAGGGTGGTAGGTCCATGGAATATGCTGCCCCAAAAAGCTGTAGAAACTACATCATTACATAAATTTAAAACAGAAATAGACAGTTTCCTAGAAGTAAAGGGAATTAAGGGTTACGGGGAGCGGGCAGGAATTTGGACATGAGACTAGGTTCGGATCGGTCATGGCCCTGTGGGTAGCGGAGCGGGCCCAGGGGCCGTGTAGCCTGATCCTGCTCCTATTTCGTGTGTCTAATTCTGTTAGATTCAGGAGATGGTTCTGTGATAGTGGATTGGCGGTTAGGATCAGATCAGCCATGATCTTATTGAATGGCGGAGCAGGCTCGAGGGGCCGATTGGCCTACTCCTGCTCCTATTTCTTATGTTCTTATACTCAGCAGGTCAGGCGGCATCTGTGAAGAGAGAAACAGAGTTAACGTTTCAGGTCGATGACCCTTCGTCAGAACTGGAAATAAGCAGGAAATGGCACAGATTTTCTGTTTTTATTAAGGAACAGAAGGTTATGCTGATGGGGTTAGATGTAGTACGGTGGGAGGAGGCTCGTGTGGAACGTACACGCCAGTTGGGCCGAATGGCCTGTTTCTGTGCTGTACACTCAATGTAACTATGGAGTGATGTGAAATAAACTCCCGCTGGCCCAGGCTACTGAGGCCTATTGTACTGTTGCCCCAGCGACGATCAGCTGACTTGGCACAGATGGGCCCTGGAAGCTGGGGCCTCCCTGGCCTGTTTGGCTCTCGGCCACACCGAGCAGGGCAATCCTAACCCGGTCAGGGAATCCTTTCCCAGCTACTCTCCCACCCAGTGCCTGAATTGAAGCGAATATAATTCCGCAATGCGATCGACCAGCAAGAGGGAAGCACAAGAGGCCGAGGTCAGGTGACTGGGGTGCCCACCCCACGAGAGAGAGAGAGAGAGATTGCGTGATGTGGCTGAGCTGGTACGAGGCTCTCTCTTAATCCTCCGAGGCCAGTTTGATGTTTCTCCTCAGTTGTCTGAGTCCTGCCTCGCTCCTTGTTTGTAACATTGTGCACATGGGCTGTTCAAACGTGTGCTGGGAGCAGCTTGCTGAGTGTTACACTGAATCTTGCTGCACAGGAGGGGGTCCCATTCGGCCCTTCTGCCCCTGCCAACTCTCAAAGACCCATTCCCCGGCCCTTTTCTTATCGTTAAAAGGTATATATATTTCATTTTCACATGCTTGTTCCTTTGGTGATGAGCTTAAATTCATGCCCACTGGTTACTGACTCACTGACTAGTGGAAGTAGGTTTTTCCCCCCCTGATTTTGCTTCATCAAAACTTCTCGCAATGACTCCCGTTTACACAGCACCTTTCATAGCCCAAAACGTCCCAAGGTGCTTCACAGGTCGGGATAGGAGCTGGGTTGGAGGGAAATTCGGGGGGTGGGGGGGGGGGGGTCGGGGAGGGGGAGGTGGAAGGCAGAGTTAACAAGGCCTTGGATGGCTGGAGATGAGAGAGGATTTGTGTTTATATAGTGCCTTATACCCGCCCCCCCCGCCCCGGGATGTCCAAAGGGCTTTGCAGCCAGTACATTACATTTTAAGTGCAGTCATTCTTACACAGGTAACACTATTGCCAATTTACACTCAGCAAGATCCCACACAGTAATGAGACAGATGACCAGATAATCAGTTTTGGTGATGATGGTTGAGTGAAAAATTTTGGCCAGAGAGAATCGCTCCTCTTCGAACAGCGTCTTGGGATCTTGTGTCCACCTGATGACACATCTGACAGTGCGGCGCTCCCTCGGCGCTGCCCCTCTGAGGGCGCGGCGCTCCCTCGGCGCTGCCCCTCTGAGGGCGCGGCGCTCCCTCGGCGCTGCCCCTCTGAGGGCGCGGCGCTCCCTCGGCGCTGCCCCTCTGAGGGCGCGGCGCTCCCTCGGCGCTGCCCCTCTGAGGGCGCGGCGCTCCCTCGGCGCTGCCCCTCTGAGGGCGCGGCGCTCCCTCGGCGCTGCCCCTCTGAGGGCGCGGCGCTCCCTCGGCGCTGCCCGCCTAGATTATATGCTCAAGTCTCTGGAGTGAGACTTGAACCCATGACATTCTGATGCAGATGTGAATACTATTGAATTATTCGCTGTCCTTGTTGGGGACATTCGAATGGATATAGCTGCTTTAATGTTGCTCCTTAGTCACTCAGTGTCCACAGCTGCTCCTGTTCTGTGCGGTCGATGGATGGAAGGTCCTGTCATCTTGCTGTGCACAAAATACCTTCTGCATTTGCTGGTGAAGCACTAATTGATTGCATGTGACAGGCGTGTGAATGCAGGTTCTTCAATCTAAGGCCAGGGAGGGGAAGTGGTTTGCAGAGCCTGCAATCTGGAATAAATATAATTGTAGTAACTGTTATTCTTGTGACCTAGAATTGACCCACGCAATGTCCTCACTTGCAGTTGTATGATCAATTTTACAGTCCAATAATGTCTTAACAAATGTTAGGATCAGCTATACCCGTTCTGTATTTTAACCCTGTGCGAGTACAGTGTCCAGGTGTGAGTTAGACTGTTCTGTGCACTATCCTTGTTGTAGTACAGTGCCCAGTTGTTTTATGTGTGGATTTAATCCTGAATTGTGTTTGCATGTCTCTAAACACACTGGTAGCCAAATGCTGACGAGATGCTTGTTTGCGCTGACGAGTGTTGCTTTATACAAAACAGGTTTTTTGTTAATGTAAATGGGAATGAGAGTGTGAGGTGGGGGAATGTGGGATATCTGGGAGGGGCAGTGGACACATGTCTGTGTGCATGGTACCGAGTCCGCTCTACAATCTGTTGTTGCTCCTTACCCTGAAGTCTGAACAGTTGACCTGTTGGAAGTGCTGTGTCTGTGTTTATGGTTTAGTCATTTTGTGCCAGTAATGCATTGAGTTAAATGACTGACTGACTGGTTAATCTGCATTGTTGGTGGTAGCTGTTGAGGGTGAAGTCTTGGTCAGGGCACCGGGGAAAGTCCCTGCTCCCTGTAGAATGGAGACACTCGACCTTTAACTCTTCACGTGAACAAGCCGAAGGAACCTTGGTTTCACGATCCACGCGAGGTGCGGTTAGTGATGTACGAAAGCCGTTCAGTCCGCACTGGAGTAACACGTCTCCTGGCACAAGGAGGTGGGGCGGTCCGGTGTCTGGGAACGGTTTGCTCGGCGTTTGAGGGAGAGATGAGTGCACCAGTGTCTGGGGTCGGGGCTTGGAGTCCTGTTCACCCCTCACCCCTGTGCTCGCTGACCTATATCGGCTCCCGGTTAAGCAACCCCTCAATTATAAAATTCTCATCCTTTTCGAATCCCTCCATGGCTTCGCCCCTCCCTATCTCTGTAATCTCTTCCAGCCCCCCCCCCCGAGATATCTGCACTCCTCCAATTCTGGCCTCTTGAGCATCCCCGAATTTAGTCGCTTCACCATTGGTGGCCGAACCTTCAGCTGCCTAGGCGATAAGCTCTGGAATTCCTTCCCTAAACACCTCTGCCTCACTACCTCTCTTTCTTCCTTTAAGACCAACCTTATCTGCTGTAATATCTCCTAATGTGGCTCGGTGTCAAATTTAGTCTTGTATCGCTCCTGTGGGACAGTTTACTATGTTAAAGGCACGATATAAATATGAGTTGTTCAACATCATTTCAGTAATTGTTATTCTTGTGACCTAGAATTGGACCATGCAACGTCCTCATTGGCAGTTGTATGATCAATTTTGCAGTCCCTTAATGTCTGATCAAATGTTAGGGTCCGGTATACCGTTCTGTATTTTAACCCTGTGCTAGCACAATGCCTCGGTGTGAGTTAGACTGTTCTGTGCTCTCTCCTTGTTGGAGTACAGTGCCCAGGTGTGAGTTAGACTGTTCTGTGCTCTCTCCTTGTTGGAGTACAGTGCCCAGGTGTGAGTTAGACTGTTCTGTGCTCTCCCCTTCTTGTAGTACAGTGCCCAGGTGTGAGTTAGACTGTTCTGTGCTCTCCCCTTGTTGTAGTCCAGTGCCCAGGTGTGAGTTAGACTGTTCTGTGCACTACAATAGCCACTTTTTCCAGTTTCTTGGCCCCAACTGCCTCTTCACCATGGACGTACAATCCCTCTACACCTCCATCCCCCACCAGGATGGCCTGAGGGCACGCCGCCACTTCCTTGAACAGAGGCCCAGCCAGTCCCCATCCACCACCACCCTCCTCCGCCTGGCTGAACTTGTTCTCACATTGAACACCTTCTCCTTTGACTCCACTCACTTCCTCCAAATTAAAGGTGTTGCTATGGGAACCCGCATGGGTCCTAGCTAAGCCTGCCTTTTCGTGGGACATGTGGAACATTCTTTGTTCCAGTCCTACTCGGGTCTCCTCCCTCACCTCTTTTTCCGTTATATTGATGACTGTATTGGTGCTGTTTCCTGCTCTCTCCCTGAACTAGACAATTTCAACCACTTTGCTTCCAATTTCCACCCTTCCCTCACCTTTACATGATCGATTTCCGACTCTTCCCTTCCCTTCCTCGACTTCTCTCTCTCCATTTCTGGGGATAGGTCATTGACAAACATTCACTACATGCCCACTGACTCCCACAGCTACCTGGACTACACTTCCTCCCACCCCGCTTCCTGTAAGAACATAAGAACATAAGAAATAGGAGCAGGAGTAGGCCAATCGGCCCCTCGAGCCTGCTCCGCCATTCAATAAGATCATGGCTGATCTGATCCTAACCGCCAATCTACTATCACTGAACCATCTCCTGAATCTAACAGAATTAGACACACGAAATAGGAGCAGGATCAGGCTACATGGCCCCTGGGCCCGCTCCGCTACCCACAGGGCCATGACCGATCCGAACCTAGACTCATGTCCAAATTCCTGCCTGCTCCCCGTAACCCTTTATTCCCTTTACTTCTAGGAAACTGTCTATTTCTGTTTTAAATTTATGTAATGATGTAGCTTCTACAGCTTTTTGGGGCAGCATATTCCATGGACCTACCACCCTCTGAGTGAAGTAGTTCCTCCTCATCTCAGTTTTGAAAGAGCAGCCCCTTATTCTAAGACTATGCCCCCTAGTTCTAGTTTCACCCATCATCGGGAACATCTTCCCCGCATCCACCCGATCCAACCCCTTCACAATCTTATATGTTTCAATAAGATCGCCTCTCATTCTTCTGAACTCCAATGAGTAGAGTCCCAATCTACTCAACCTCTCCTCATATGTCCATCCCCTCATCCCCGGGATTAACCGAGTGAACCTTCTTTGTACTGACTCGAGAGCAAGTATGTCCTTTCTTAAGTATGGACACCAAAACTGTACGCAGTATTCCAGGTGCGGTCTCACCAATACCTTGTACAACTGAAGCAATACCTCCCTATTTTTATATTCTATCCCCCTAGCAATGAAAGCCAACATTCCATTGGCCTTCTTAATCACTTGCTGCACCTGCATACTAACCTTTTGAGTTTCGTGCACCAGGACCCCCAGATCCCTTTTGTACTTCAGTACTTTCCAGTTTCTTGCCATTAAGATAATAACTTGCTCTACGATTTTGTAGGGGGTTTCTCTTGCTCGTTCTGGTCTCCTGCCAGGCTTTGTGCAATAGTTACCCTTGAGTGGTTCGACCCACTCTCCCCTACGGTTCTAGACCTTGGACTTAGATGCAGAGAACTGTAGTGCAGAGAAAGGACTCAATAGACCAGGTTGAATAGCACGAAATGGATGCTTTTATTTTTAAACAGTTTGAAGCATTTCAAAATACATGTCATAGGCACAGATTAAAGTAACTACAATCATGCACAAATTTATGAACTTGACTCTATGGGAATGGGGAACACACGGCACATCGTAAAAGGGAAAAACACATTACGATTACCCTTAACTCCCTCCCCTATACCTAAACTAAGTTTTGACCTGAGGAACTCGGGATCATGCTCACCACTCTCAAAATCGCGAAAAAGGGGGTTCGCAGCCTTTTGGCACAGCTTTCCGTCGTCACGTGGATTTGGAAACTTCTGGCGCAGTCGATATTCTCTCTCTCTCTCTCTCTCTCTCGAGGCGGCGGGGTAGACACAGCCTCGATGAGCGCTCGTCAAGGTTGGATCAGCTAAAAGCTGTTGAAGAACTGCATGCAAATGGGAGAATCTGAAGGTCCCTGGCCGAATGGTATGTCGAGGACCTTTCTCGCTCCCGCCTGGCTCGGTGGCTTTCCAGAGGGTGTCTTCTCCTTCGGCCTGGGTCGTCGATGATCTCCCGACAACAGTACCCGGGCCACCCTCGTCGTCTTCCCGTCGTCACCGAGCCTTGTCTGGCTGAACACCGACCACGTTGTCTTTTCACCGAAATTGTCCGTCCGAAGCGTCTTTAAAAAGACGAAGCGTCTTCATCGATTCCGAAGCTACCGAGGTAGAAGAGGCGCGCTTGATCCTGGATCTGTGTAACCGTCACCGTTCGTTCGTCCGTAACTTTTTATGGACTTTCAATCCATAGTTATACCCTTTTGGGACAGTCTTATCTCCCGCCAAATCATAGTCCTGTCTTTGTATTAATTTTGGCGGGCAGAAATCTCTGCAGGGGCGCTTTGTCTTGTAACGGGAGCCGGTGATAATTTAACTGGCCTTCCTGGCCGATAATGTCTCTTAATGTCTTTTACATTGTCACCGTGACTCGGTTCGCATATTGATCGGTCTGGAGATTTCCCTTGATGGCTGTTAAACGGTTTCTCCTTTGTACATTAAATGGGTATAAGTGTTTTTGCATTGTCCGCCCATATCTTGATGGGCCCCATCCTGTACTTAGAATCCATTGAATATGTATGCTGTTTCCCTGAGTTTCGGTTCCCCGATACTGGCTTTCGCGGGCTTACTGTCTTCAATCCACAAGCCTGTCTGGCTTGCAGTAACAGAAATTAAATGGTCCAGAAAACTGATCACGAGGCCCGGCGGCCATTTTGTATGCCCTTTTATCAAAGGTTTTTCTGTGCAAGCTTACTTTGGTCAATAAACTGTCTTATTTTATCCTGTTTTCTTGCGTGATTATTGCTGAAAATTTCGAATCTTACAATTTTTCCTGCCAAAGTGCATAACCTCACACTCTCCAGTATTGTATTCCATCTGCCAAATCTCTGCCCACTTACTTAGCCTGTCTATGTCCCCTTGCAGGTTTTTTATGTCCTCCTCACTCACTACTTTCCCTCCCATCTTAGTATCATCTGCAAACTTTGATATGTTACACTCGGTCCCCTCCTCCAAATCGTTAATATAGATTGTAAAGAGTTGGGGACCCAGCACTGACCCCTGTGGAACACCACTAGTTACTGATTGCCAGTCCGAGAATGAACCATTTATCCCAACTCTGCTTTCTGTTAGATAGCCAATCCTCTATCCATGCCAGAATATTACCCCCAATCCCGTGATTTTTTATCTTAAGCAATAATCTTTTGTGTGGCGCCTTGTCAAATGCCTTTTGGAAGTCTAAATACACTACGTCCACTGGTTCCCCTTTATCCACCCTGTATGTTACTTCCTCAAAGAACTCCAGCAAATTTGTCAAACATGACTTCCCCTTCATAAAACCATGCTGACTTTGTCCTATTAAATTATGATTATCCAAATGTCCTGTTACTGTCTCCTTAATAATGGACTCCAATATTTTACCTACCACAGATGTTAGGCTAACCGGTCTATAGTTTCCAGCCTTCTGTCTACTGCCCTTTTTAAATAAGGGCGTTACATTAGCAGTTTTCCAGTCTGCTGGGACCTTTGCTAAATTTCAGGGAGTTTTGGAAAATTATTACCAATGCATCCACAATCCCTACCGCCACTTCCCTCAAGACCCTAGGATGTAAGCCATCAGGTCCAGGTGATTTATCCGCCTTGAGTCCCATTATTTTACCAAGTACCACTTCCTTAGTGATTTTGATCGTGTTTAGCTCCTCTCCCCCCCCCCCCCCCCCCCCATAGCCCCCTGTTTGTCCAGTGTTGGGATAGTCTTAGTGTCTTCTACTGTAAAGACTGATACAAAATATTCATTCAGTGTTTTTGCCATCTCCATATTTCCCACCATTAATTTCCTGGTCTCATCCTCTAAGGGACCAACATTTACTTTAGCCACCCTTTTTCTTTTTATATAACTATAAAAACTCTTACTATCTGTTTTTATATTTTTTGCTAATTTACTTTCATAATCTATCTTCCCTTTCTTAATCAATCTTTTTGTTACTTTTTGCTGTCTTTTAAAGTTTTCCCAATCCTCTATCCTCCTACTAGATTTGGCTACCTTATATGCCCTTGTTTTTAGTCGAATACTATCCTTAATTTCTTTACTTAGCCACGGATGGCTGTCTTTTCTTTTACACCCTTTTCTTCTCAGTGGAATATTTTTTTTTGGAAGTTGTAAAATAACTCCTTAAATGTACACCACTGATCATGTATTGTTTTACCCTTTAATCTATTTTCCCAATCCACTCTACTCGATTCCGCTCTCATACCTTCATAGTCTCCTTTATTCAAGCTTAGCACGCTTGTTTGAGATCCAACCTTCTCACCCTCTAATTGAATGTGAAATTCAACCATGTTATGGTCACTCATTCCAAGGGGATCCTTTACTAGGACATTTTTAATTAATCCTGTCTCGTTACACAGGACCAGATCTAAGGTTGCTTGCCCCCTGGTTGGTTCAGTTACATACTGCTCAAGAAACCCATCCCTAATACACTCAATGAACTCATCCTCAAGGCAGCCCCGCCCAATTTGATTTGTCCAATTAATATGATAGTTAAAATCCCCCATAATTATAGATGTTCCCTTATTACAAGCCTCAACTATTTCCCGATTGATACTCCGTCCAACAGAGTTGCAACTGTTCGGAGGCCTATAGACTACGCCCACTAGTGTTTTTTCCCCTTATTATTCCTTACCTCCACCCAAACTGTTTCATTATCCTGATCTTTTGACCCAATATCATTTCTCTGTATTACAGTGATTCCTTCCTTTATTAACATAGCCACCCCACCTCCCCTTCCTTCCTGCCTGTCCTTCCTGATCGTTAAATAACCTGGTATGTTTAATTCCCAGGCATTGTCACCCTGCAGCCATGTTTCTGTAATGGCCACAAGACCATACCCATATGTAGTTATTTGTGCCATTAACTCGTCTATTTTGTTACGAATGCTGCATGCATTCAGATAGAGAACTTTCAAATATGTTTTGTGACACTTAGTTCCTGCTTTTGCCCTTTTTATTACTTTACCTTTTACTCCATACCTTCTGCCCCTTCCTGACACACTCTGGTTTTTAATTTCCCCACTGCTACCTAAGTCTATGACCTTCTCTGTTGTCATTTTTATTATTTGCTCTTTAGGAACCTCCCCCCCACTAGTTAGTTTAAAGCCCTCTCTACAGCCCTAGTTATATGATCCGCCAGGACTCTAGTCCCAGCACTGGCCAAGTGAAGCCCGTCCCAACGGAACAGCTCCCTCCTGCCCCAGTACTGGTGCCAGTGTCCCAGGAAGCAAAACCCATTTCTCCCACACCAGTCTTTGAGCCACGCATTTAACTCTCTAATTTTATTTGTCCTAGCCAAATTTGCTCGTGGCTCAGGTAATAATCCAGAGATTATTACCCTTGAGGTTCTGTTTTTTAATTTGACCCCTAGCTGCTCATACTCCTTTAACAGAACCGGCTTCCTAGTCCTATCTACGTCGTTTGTACCAACATGGACCACGACAACTGGATCCACCCCCTCCCACTGCAAGTTTCTTTCCAGCCCAGAGAAGATGTCCTTAACCCTGGCACTGGGTAGGCAACACAGCCTTCGGGACTCTCGCTCTCGGCTGCAGAGAACTCTATCTATCCCCCTAATAATACTATCCCCTACCACTACAACATTTCTATTTACTCCCCCCTCTTGAATGGCCCCCCGTTCCACGGTGCTGTGGCCAGGTTGCTCATCCTCCCTGCAGTCCCTGCTCCTATCCCCACAGGGAGTAAGAACCTCGAACCTGTTGGTCAAGAGCAAGGGCTGCGGCTCCTCCAGCTCTACCTCCTGGATCCCCGTACCTGCCTCACTCGTAGTCACACCGTCCTGTATCTGACCATGGGCTACATCTGAATTACTTAACTTCATAGGTGTGACCACCTCCTGATACACAGAGTCCAGGTACTTCTCCCCCTCCCTGATGTGTCGCAGTGTCTGCAGCTCAGACTCCAGCTCATCAACACGGAGCTGGAGTTCCTGTAGCAGCAGACACTTGTCACAGACGTAATCACCGTGAGCCTCAATGGGGTTCACCGGCTCCCACATCTCGCAACAGTAACACATCACCTGCTCCATTCTATTTAATTAATTAAATTTTTTATTGTTAGTTATGGACACCCTCTGCCCGATTTTAGATGCTAGTATCCCCTTTAATTAATTGGATTTAAATTAAATCAATCCCTCTAGTTACACCAGTTAAATGGTTTACCAACAGTCACTCTGCACCAGAAAGGCCTTGGTACACCACAGCAACCTTAAAAACTATAAACCACAGACTTAAAGTTTTAAAACGAGAGAAATACTCCAACCAATCACCTACCTGTTTTGTGGTGACGTCACACCTTGAATACTTTTTACCTCTCTCCTTGCCTGAGATTGGAGATTGGTGAGGCCTACCTGAGCCTCTGGGGTCTCTTGTAGTCGCTCTGCCGCACTGCTCCGCCTCCACCCGCTGCCGATGCCGGACTCTATTCCATTCTCCCAGTTTCGCCGAATCTGCTCCGACGATGCCACCTTCCATGCTAGTGCTTCCGATATGTCTTCCTTTTTCCTCAACCGAGGATTCCCCTCTACTGTGCTAGACACTGCCCTCGACCGTGTCCATTCTATCTCCTGTACTTCTGCTCTCACCCCTTCCCCTTCCTCCCAGAACCACGATAAGGTTCCTCTTGTCCTCACCTTTCACCCCACCAGCCTCCACATTCAACAGATCGTCCTCTGCCATTTCCGCCACCTCCAGCGTGATCCCACCACCAAACACCTCTTCCAATCCCCTTTCAGCATTCCGAAGGGACCGCTTCCTCCGCGACACGCTGGTCCACTCCTCCAGCACCCCCACCACCCCTTCCCCTTCCCACGGCACCTTCCCGTGCAAGCGCAGGAGATGCAACACCTGCCCTTTTACCTCCTCCCTTCCCACTGTCCAGGGCCCCAAACACGCCTTCCAGGTGAAACAGTGATTTACTTGTACTTCTCGCAATCTAGTATACTGTATTCGCTGCTCACGATGTGGTCTCCTCTACATTGGAGAGACCAAACGCAGATTGGGCGACCGCTTTGCGGAACACCTCCGTTCAGTCCATAAGGGGGACCCCGAGCTTCCGGTCGCCTGTCACTTTAATTCTCTGCTCCACTCCCTCTCTGATCTCTATCCTCGGCCTCTTACACTGTTCCAACGAAGCTCAACGTAAGCTCGAGGAACAGCACCTTATCTTCCGATTAGGCACTTTTCAACCTTTTGGACTCAACTTCGAGTTCAACAATTTCAGACTATAACCTCGGCCCCTATGGTTTTTTCTTTCTCTCACATGGTAGCTGTCGATCATTCTGCCATCGCCATCCACACATCATCTAGAGCCATCTTTTGTTTCTTAACTTGTCCCATTACCATCTCCTTTTGCCTTGCACCATCCTTCCCTTTGTCTCTCAATCTCTCCTGCCTTCCATCCTATCACAGACTTTCCCTTTTGTTCTTTCCTCCCCTCCTCCCTTTCCCTGCCCAGGTGTGAGTTAGACTGTTCTGTGCTCCCTCCTTGTTGTTGTCCAGTGCCCAGGTGTGAGTTAGACTGTTCTGTGCTCTCTCCTTGTTGTTGTCCAGTGCCCAGGTGTGAGTTAGACTGTTCTGTGCTCTCTCCTTGTTGTAGTCCAGTGCCCAGTGTGAGTTAGACTGTTCTGTGCTCTCTCCTTGTTGTAGTCCAGTGCCCAGTGTGAGTTAGACTGTTCTGTGCTCCCTCCTTGTTGTTGTCCAGTGCCCAGGTGTGAGTTAGACTGTTCTGTGCTCTCTCCTTGTTGTTGTCCAGTGCCCAGGTGTGAGTTAGACTGTTCTGTGCTCTCTCCTTGTTGTTGTCCAGTGCCCAGGTGTGAGTTAGACTGTTCTGTGCTCTCTCCTTGTTGTAGTCCAGTGCCCAGTGTGAGTTAGACTGTTCTGTGCTCCCTCCTTGTTGTTGTCCAGTGCCCAGGTGTGAGTTAGACTGTTCTGTGCTCTCTCCTTGTTGTTGTCCAGTGCCCAGGTGTGAGTTAGACTGTTCTGTGCTCTCTCCTTGTTGTTGTCCAGTGCCCAGGTGTGAGTTAGACTGTTCTGTGCTCTCTCCTTGTTGTAGTCCAGTGCCCAGTGTGAGTTAGACTGTTCTGTGCTCTCTCCTTGTTGTAGTCCAGTGCCCAGGTGTGAGTTAGACTGTTCTGTGCTCTCTCCTTGTTGTAGTCCAGTGCCCAGTGTGAGTTAGACTGTTCTGTGCTCTCTCCTTGTTGTAGTCCAGTGCCCAGGTGTGAGTTAGACTGTTCTGTGCTCTCTCCTTGTTGTAGTCCAGTGCCCAGTGTGAGTTAGACTGTTCTGTGCTCTCTCCTTGTTGTTGTCCAGTGCCCAGGTGTGAGTTAGACTGTTCTGTGCTCTCTCCTTGTTGTTGTCCAGTGCCCAGGTGTGAGTTAGACTGTTCTGTGCTCTCTCCTTGTTGTTGTCCAGTGCCCAGGTGTGAGTTAGACTGTTCTGTGCTCTCTCCTTGTTGTTGTCCAGTGCCCAGGTGTGAGTTAGACTGTTCTGTGCTCTCTCCTTGTTGTAGTCCAGTGCCCAGTGTGAGTTAGACTGTTCTGTGCTCTCTCCTTGTTGTAGTCCAGTGCCCAGTGTGAGTTAGACTGTTCTGTGCTCTCTCCTTGTTGTTGTCCAGTGCCCAGGTGTGAGTTAGACTGTTCTGTGCTCTCTCCTTGTTGTTGTCCAGTGCCCAGGTGTGAGTTAGACTGTTCTGTGCTCTCTCCTTGTTGTAGTCCAGTGCCCAGGTGTGAGTTAGACTGTTCTGTGCTCTCTCCTTGTTGTTGTCCAGTGCCCAGGTGTGAGTTAGACTGTTCTGTGCTCTCTCCTTGTTGTAGTCCAGTGCCCAGTGTGAGTTAGACTGTTCTGTGCTCTCTCCTTGTTGTTGTCCAGTGCCCAGGTGTGAGTTAGACTGTTCTGTGCTCTCTCCTTGTTGTTGTCCAGTGCCCAGGTGTGAGTTAGACTGTTCTGTGCTCTCTCCTTGTTGTAGTCCAGTGCCCAGTGTGAGTTAGACTGTTCTGTGCTCTCTCCTTGTTGTTGTCCAGTGCCCAGGTGTGAGTTAGACTGTTCTGTGCTCTCTCCTTGTTGTTGTCCAGTGCCCAGTGTGAGTTAGACTGTTCTGTGCTCTCTCCTTGTTGTAGTCCAGTGCCCAGTGTGAGTTAGACTGTTCTGTGCTCTCTCCTTGTTGTTGTCCAGTGCCCAGGTGTGAGTTAGACTGTTCTGTGCTCTCTCCTTGTTGTAGTCCAGTGCCCAGTGTGAGTTAGACTGTTCTGTGCTCTCTCCTTGTTGTTGTCCAGTGCCCAGGTGTGAGTTAGACTGTTCTGTGCTCTCTCCTTGTTGTAGTCCAGTGCCCAGTGTGAGTTAGACTGTTCTGTGCTCTCTCGTTGTTGTCCAGTGCCCAGTGTGAGTTAGACTGTTCTGTGCTCTCTCCATGTTGTAGTCCAGTGCCCAGTGTGAGTTAGACTGTTCTGTGCTCTCTCCTTGTTGTTGTCCAGTGCCCAGTGTGAGTTAGACTGTTCTGTGCTCTCTCCTTGTTGTAGTCCAGTGCCCAGTGTGAGTTAGACTGTTCTGTGCTCTCTCCTTGTTGTAGTCCAGTGCCCAGTGTGAGTTAGACTGTTCTGTGCTCTCTCCTTGTTGTTGTCCAGTGCCCAGTGTGAGTTAGACTGTTCTGTGCTCTCTCCTTGTTGTAGTCCAGTGCCCAGTGTGAGTTAGACTGTTCTGTGCTCTCTCCTTGTTGTTGTCCAGTGCCCAGGTGTGAGTTAGACTGTTCTGTGCTCTCCCCTTGTTGTTGTCCAGTGCCCAGTGTGAGTTAGACTGTTCTGTGCTCTCTCCTTGTTGTTGTCCAGTGCCCAGTGTGAGTTAGACTGTTCTGTGCTCTCTCCTTGTTGTAGTCCAGTGCCCAGTGTGAGTTAGACTGTTCTGTGCTCTCTCCTTGTTGTTGTCCAGTGCCCAGGTGTGAGTTAGACTGTTCTGTGCTCTCCCCTTGTTGTAGTCCAGTGCCCAGGTGTGAGTTAGACTGTTCTGTGCTCTCTCCTTGTTGTTGTCCAGTGCCCAGGTGTGAGTTAGACTGTTCTGTGCTCTCCCCTTGTTGTTGTCCAGTGCCCAGGTGTGAGTTAGACTGTTCTGTGCTCTCTCCTTGTTGTTGTCCAGTGCCCAGGTGTGAGTTAGACTGTTCTGTGCTCTCTCCTTGTTGTAGTCCAGTGCCCAGGTGTGAGTTAGACTGTTCTGTGCTCTCTCCTTGTTGTTGTCCAGTGCCCAGTGTGAGTTAGACTGTTCTGTGCTCTCTCCTTGTTGTTGTCCAGTGCCCAGGTGTGAGTTAGACTGTTCTGTGCTCTCTCCTTGTTGTTGTCCAGTGCCCAGGTGTGAGTTAGACTGTTCTGTGCTCTCTCCTTGTTGTTGTCCAGTGCCCAGTGTGAGTTAGACTGTTCTGTGCTCTCTCCTTGTTGTTGTCCAGTGCCCAGGTGTGAGTTAGACTGTTCTGTGCTCTCTCCTTGTTGTAGTCCAGTGCCCAGTGTGAGTTAGACTGTTCTGTGCTCTCTCCTTGTTGTTGTCCAGTGCCCAGGTGTGAGTTAGACTGTTCTGTGCTCTCTCCTTGTTGTTGTCCAGTGCCCAGGTGTGAGTTAGACTGTTCTGTGCTCTCTCCTTGTTGTCCAGTGCCCAGGTGTGAGTTAGACTGTTCTGTGCTCTCTCCTTGTTGTTGTCCAGTGCCCAGGTGTGAGTTAGACTGTTCTGTGCTCTCTCCTTGTTGTTGTCCAGTGCCCAGTGTGAGTTAGACTGTTCTGTGCTCTCTCCTTGTTGTTGTCCAGTGCCCAGGTGTGAGTTAGACTGTTCTGTGCTCTCTCCTTGTTGTTGTCCAGTGCCCAGTGTGAGTTAGACTGTTCTGTGCTCTCTCCTTGTTGTTGTCCAGTGCCCAGGTGTGAGTTAGACTGTTCTGTGCTCTCTCCTTGTTGTAGTCCAGTGCCCAGGTGTGAGTTAGACTGTTCTGTGCTCTCTCCTTGTTGTTGTCCAGTGCCCAGGTGTGAGTTAGACTGTTCTGTGCTCTCTCCTTGTTGTAGTCCAGTGCCCAGTGTGAGTTAGACTGTTCTGTGCTCTCTCCTTGTTGTTGTCCAGTGCCCAGGTGTGAGTTAGACTGTTCTGTGCTCTCTCCTTGTTGTTGTCCAGTGCCCAGGTGTGAGTTAGACTGTTCTGTGCTCTCTCCTTGTTGTTGTCCAGTGCCCAGTGTGAGTTAGACTGTTCTGTGCTCTCTCCTTGTTGTTGTCCAGTGCCCAGTGTGAGTTAGACTGTTCTGTGCTCTCTCCTTGTTGTTGTCCAGTGCCCAGGTGTGAGTTAGACTGTTCTGTGCTCTCTCCTTGTTGTTGTCCAGTGCCCAGTGTGAGTTAGACTGTTCTGTGCTCTCTCCTTGTTGTTGTCCAGTGCCCAGGTGTGAGTTAGACTGTTCTGTGCTCTCTCCTTGTTGTAGTCCAGTGCCCAGTGTGAGTTAGACTGTTCTGTGCTCTCTCCTTGTTGTTGTCCAGTGCCCAGGTGTGAGTTAGACTGTTCTGTGCTCTCTCCTTGTTGTTGTCCAGTGCCCAGTGTGAGTTAGACTGTTCTGTGCTCTCTCCTTGTTGTAGTCCAGTGCCCAGGTGTGAGTTAGACTGTTCTGTGCTCTCTCCTTGTTGTTGTCCAGTGCCCAGTGTGAGTTAGACTGTTCTGTGCTCTCTCCTTGTTGTAGTCCAGTGCCCAGTGTGAGTTAGACTGTTCTGTGCTCTCTCCTTGTTGTTGTCCAGTGCCCAGGTGTGAGTTAGACTGTTCTGTGCTCTCTCCTTGTTGTAGTCCAGTGCCCAGTGTGAGTTAGACTGTTCTGTGCTCTCTCCTTGTTGTTGTCCAGTGCCCAGTGTGAGTTAGACTGTTCTGTGCTCTCTCCTTGTTGTTGTCCAGTGCCCAGGTGTGAGTTAGACTGTTCTGTGCTCTCTCCTTGTTGTAGTCCAGTGCCCAGTGTGAGTTAGACTGTTCTGTGCTCTCTCCTTGTTGTTGTCCAGTGCCCAGTGTGAGTTAGACTGTTCTGTGCTCTCTCCTTGTTGTAGTCCAGTGCCCAGTGTGAGTTAGACTGTTCTGTGCTCTCTCCTTGTTGTTGTCCAGTGCCCAGGTGTGAGTTAGACTGTTCTGTGCTCTCTCCTTGTTGTAGTCCAGTGCCCAGTGTGAGTTAGACTGTTCTGTGCTCTCTCCTTGTTGTTGTCCAGTGCCCAGGTGTGAGTTAGACTGTTCTGTGCTCTCTCCTTGTTGTAGTCCAGTGCCCAGGTGTGAGTTAGACTGTTCTGTGCTCTCTCCTTGTTGTTGTCCAGTGCCCAGGTGTGAGTTAGACTGTTCTGTGCTCTCTCCTTGTTGTTGTCCAGTGCCCAGGTGTGAGTTAGACTGTTCTGTGCTCTCTCCTTGTTGTTGTCCAGTGCCCAGGTGTGAGTTAGACTGTTCTGTGCTCTCTTTGTTGTAGTATAGTGCCCAGTGTGAGATACGCAGTGATGCCAACCAATGTCCCTGCTGATTTTTTTTGGGTGCGCGGCCCAGTCAAATTATCGCACGTGGGTGTTTTTTTCCCTTTAAAAGCCGGCGAACGGTTTGTCCGGGACGTCCAGACCGCTGCGTGGCCGCGCTGCTTAACAGGAGCGTTGATGTCAACCCCACCGTGTCTCAAATAATGGGACAATCGCTTAAAAATCATGAGATTTTTCGAACATTAACCAATATAGACTTACGGTTTGTTTATAAACCTCATTTGTGGCTTTATTTAATCTCTAGCAGCTCTTTACAAAAACTATATCGCTGCATCTGAAAATGCTTTACGAAAAACCTTTTAAACATCCTACCCGTTATCACCACCCCTCACCTGGTGCCCAACACAACCAGCACAGAGTGCAGCCCTTTGCAGCTACCAATCAAAGGTATTCAGTCAATAAAATATTTTCAGAAGGCTTTTGATAAAGTCCCACATAAGAGGTTAGTGTGCAAAATTAAAGCCCATGGGATTGGGGGTAATATACTGACATGGATTGAAAATTGGTTAATAGACAGGAAGAGGGTAGTAATAGATGGGTGTTTTTCGGGGTGGCAGGTGGTGACTAGTGGGGTACCGCAGGGATCAGTGCTTAGGCCCCAGCTATTCACAATATATATCAATGATTTGGATGACGACACAAAACTAGGTGGGGCTTTGAGGAGGACGCAAAGAGGCTTCAAGGCGATTTAGACAAGTTGAGTGACTGGGCAAATACATGCAGTATAACATGGATAAATGTGAAGTTATCCACTTCGGTAGGAAAAACAGAAAGACAGTATTATTTAAATGGTGGTAGATTGGGAAATGTTGAAGTACAAAGGGACCTGGGTGCCCTTGTACACCAGTCACAAAGCAAACATGCAGGAAGCAGTTAGGAAGGCAAGAGGATTTGAGTACAGGAACAAAGATGTCTTACTACAGTTATACAGGGCCTTGGAGAGACCACACCTGGAGTACTGTGTGCAGTTTTGGTCTCCTTACCTAAGAAATGATATACTTGCCATAGAGGGAGTGCAGCGAAGGTTCACCAGACTGATTCCTGGGATGGCAGGACTGTCGTGTGAGGAGAGATTGGGTCGACTAGGCCTGTATTCACTAGAGTTTAGAAGGATGAGAGGGGATCTCATTGAAACGTATAAAATTCTGACAGGGCTAGACAGACTGGATGCAGGGAGGAGGTTTCACCTGGCTGGGGGGGTCTAGAATGAGGGGTCACAGTCTCAGGATACGTGGTAGGACAGTTAGGACTGAGATGAGGAGAAATGTCTTCACTCAGAGGGTGGTGAACCTGTGGAATTCTCTACCACAGAAGGCTGTGGAGGCCAAGTCACTGAATATATTTAAGAAGGAGATAGATAGATTTCTAGACACAAAAGGCATCAAGGGGTATGGGGAGAGAGCGGGAATATGATATTGAGATAGAGGATCAGCCATGATCATATTGAATGGCGGAGCAGGCTCGAAGGGCCGAATGGCCGACTCCTGCTCTTCTATGTTTCTATCCCTCGAGAACCCTATAAAAAGAAAGACTTGCATTTATATAGCGCCTTTCACGACCACCGGACGTCTCAAAGCGCTTTACAGCCAATGAAGTACTTTTTGAAGTGTAGTCACTGTTGTAATGTGGGAAACGTGGCAGCCAATCTGCGCACAGCAAGCTCCCACAAACAGCACTGTGATAATGACCAGATAATCTGTTGTTGTTATTATGTTGGTTGAGGGATAAATATTGGCCAGGACACCTGGTATAACTCCCCTGCTCTTCTTCAATAGTGCCATGGGATCTTTTACGTCCACCTGAGAGAGCAGACGGGGCCTCGTCTCATCCGAAAGACGGCACCTCCGACAGTGCAGCGCTCCCTCAGCACTGCACTGGGAGTGTCAGCCTAGCTTTATGTGCTCAAGTCCCTGGAGTGGGACTTGAACCCACAACCTTCTGACTCCGAGGCGAGTTGTGCTGCCCACTGAGCCACAGCTGACATCAACTATGCTGTCCATCCAACTTTAACTTGAACTATTAAAATCAGCAGTGATGGAGACCAATGTTCCCTTTAAGCTGCGCTGCGCTCTGGACCTCCCTCGTAACCGCCTCACGGGCTTTTAAATGGAAAAACCGCACGAGCGGAATTTTGAATGGGCCACGCAGCCCGTTAAAGGGGCCGCACCGTCCAAAGAAAAATGAGCGGGAACATTGATGGACGCTATTTGCTCCATTGTGCCATATTTTGGTACTAACCTTTCAACTGGGGCTATCCAATCCCATTTCCTTTACCCATCTGATTTTGTATTCATCCCTTTTCAAATACTTATCCAATTTCCTTCTAAGTAATGCTACAGCGCCTGTCTGAATAGCCACTTGTGGTGAAGCACCTTATGTTGCAACAACCCTGTGTGAAAACATAAGAACATAAGAAATAGGAGCAGGAATAGGCCACTTGGCCCCTTGAGCCTGCTCCGCCATTCAATAAGATCATGGCTGATCTTGGGTTTAAAGCCACTTCCCAGCTCGCTCCCCATAACCCTTCACTCCCAGAATCTGTCTATCTCCACCTTAAATGTATTTAATGACCCAGCCTCCACAGCTCTCTGGGGCAGAGAATTCCACAGATTTACGACCCTCTGAGAGAAGAAATTCCTCCTCATCTCAGTTCTAAAAGGGCGACCCTTTATTCTGAAACTATGCCCCCGAGTTCTAGATTTCCCCACGAGGGGAAACATCCTCTCTGCATCTACCTTGTCGAGCCCCCTCAGTATCTTATAAGTTTCAATAAGATCCCCTCTCATTCTTCTAAACTCCAATGAGTATAGGCCCAACCTGCTCAACATTTCTTTATAAGACAACCCCTTCATCTCAGGAATCAACCTCATGAATCATCTCTGAACTGCCTCTAACTTTGTCTTTGATATTAATTTTGATTGTTACCAATTCAGCAATCAATCTTTCACTATTTACCCAATCAAAACCGTTATGATTTTGGAAACCCTTTATTAGATTCCTCTAAACCTGGAGTGAGAAAACCCCTAATTTATTTGAAACTGCACGTTCCAGTACCCCCTACCTCACAGGGCTCAGCACTCAGTGCTGCTGGCGGTCAGGGCCTCCTGCTGGTCTCTCCATAATCTGGATTAATTTAAGGCTTCAATATTTGACAAGATCCCAAAAAAAGATAGGCTACGCTCTGACCGTAAAATACTCCTCATGATAGAGTTACATAGAACGTACAGCACAGAAACAGGCCATTCGGCCCAACAGGTCCATGCCGGTGTTTATGCTCCACACCAGCCTCCTCCCCACCCTATCCGCATATCTAAAGACGGCACCTCCGACAGTGCCGCAGTCCCTTGGTACTGCACCGGAACTGCCAACCCAGATTTTTGTGCCCAAGTCTTTGCTGTGGGCCTCGAACCTGCAACCTTCTAACTCCGAGGCGAGGGTGCCACCCTCTGAGCCGTGACTGACACTTCAGTGCAGCACTGGGAGGAGGGCCCACCTGCCAGTTCAGGTGGATGTAAAAGATTCCATAGCACCGTTCTTAGCACAGGTGAGCTTTCCTGGGGTCCTGGTCAACATCCATCTCTCATCCAAACACTGGTTATTTATGTCACTGCTGTTTGTGGGGCCTTGCTGTGCGCAGATTGGCTACCGCGTTTCCTACATTACAACAGTGACTACACTTCAAAATTACTTCATGGACGGTAAAGCGCTTTGGGACATCCTGAGGTGGTGAAAGACGCTCCAGAAATGCTTTCTTTCTTTCATGGTGCAGAGTCTGTTGTAGCTCCTTATCCTGAAGTCGGAACAGTTGACCTGTTGGAAGTGCTGTGTCTGTGTTTATGGTTTAGTCATTTTGTGCCAGTAATGCATTGAGTTGAATGACTGGTTAATCTGCATTGTTGGTGGCAGTTGTTGAGGGTGAAGTCTTGGCCAGGGCACCGAGGAAAGTCCCTGCTCCCTGTAGAATGGAGACACGCGACCTTTAACTCTTCACGTGAACAAGCTGAAGGAACCTTGGTTTCACAATCCACGCGAGGTGCGGCTAGTGATGTACGAAAGCCGTTCAGTCCGCACTGGAGTAACACGTCTCATGGCACAAGGAGGTGGGGCGGTCCGGGAATGGTTTGCTTGGAACTTGAGGGAGCGACAAGTGTGCCAGTGTCTGGGGTCGGGGCTTGGGGTCGAGTGGGCCGGGGGTCAGGGGTTGGGGTCGAGTGGGCCGGGGGTCAGGGGTTGGGGTCGAGTGGGCCGGGGGTCAAGTCGGCCGGGGGTCGAGTGGGCCGGGGGTCGGGCTGGGGTCGAGTGGGCCGGGGTCGAGTGGGCTGGGGGTCATGGGTTGGGGGTCGAGTGGGCCCGGGGGTCATGGGCTGGGGTCGAGTGGGCTGGGGCCGAGTGGGCTGGGGGGTCATGGGTTGGGGTCGAGTGGGCCCGGGGGTCATGGATTGGAGTAGAGTGGGCCGGGGGTCAGGGGTTGGGGTCGAGTGGGCCCGGGGGTCATGGGTTGGGGTCGAGTGGGTCGGGGGTCATGGGTTGAGGTCGAGTGGGCCAGGGGTCAGGGGTTGGGGTCGAGTGGGCCGGGGGGGGGGGTCGAGTGGGCCGGGGGCCAGGGGTTGGGGTCGAGTGGGCCGGGGGTCAAGGGCTGGGGTCGAGTGGGCCGGGGGTCGTGGGCTGGGGTCGAGTGGGCCGAGGGTCGGACTGAGAGCTCAGAAGATTGACATTTGCTGCTTTATTGAATGTGTGACTTCAGACCCTGATTGTTGGACTTTCTTTCCTGTCCATTTAGAAAGGGATAAGCTACTGACTCAAGTGAACAGTTATGGCTCCCAGGATAATGTCTACATGAACTCTCCTCGCTCCAGCCTGCCATCCCAGGCTGCATTGGACATGCAGGAGGAGGACCTGAGGAGGAAGCTGAAATATTTCTTCATGAGTCCCTGCGATAAATACCGAGCGAAAGGCCGGAAACCCTACAAACTGCTGGTGCAAATCGTCAAGCTCGTCGCAGTCACGGCACAGGTAAGGCATAACATCTGCAGCCATCCGCTGCATCGGAGTTCCACAGGTCGGAACGTAAGCTGGACTGACTCTGGGGCCTCCCTGTCCTCTGATGGTGATGTTAAACAGAAACCCTGGACTCACTGCCGTCTGTGCTCCCCAGGGGAGCTGGGATACTGGCTGTTGCCCCAGCTGATGAGCTGCATTGGTACAGGCCAGAGATCCTTCATGGTCCGTGTGGCTCGATACAATCATAGGTGGTGTGTTCATCTACACAGGTCTCTGCACTTGTTACTCATTTGTGCAAAGCGCTTTGACACGATGAGCAGTTTTATAAATTGAAGGTTTATTTACCCAGTGTTTAGGAGAACACCACCACCTCCAAGTAACGCACCATCCCGACTTGGTTGTATATTGGCTGTTCCTTCATCGTTACTGGGTCAAAATCCTAGAACCTCCTACCAACAGCACTGTGGGAGTACCTTCACCACACGGACTGCTGCGGTTCAAGAAGGCGGCTCACCACCACCTTCTTGAGGGCAACTAGGGATGGGCAATAAATGCTGGCCTTTCCAGTGATGCCTTTATCCAGAGATTTTTTTTTTTTTTTTAAGTGTGTGGCCACAGGGGTCGTGGGAGTGAGTTTAGCACATGGACATACAGACTCTGGTTCACTGACTATAATCCACTCACATCACTGCTCGTGGGAACTAAGTACTGTAATATTCTAACATGCTGCTAAATCTAAAGAGATTTGTTCTAAATCTATAGTACCTTTCACAACCTCAGGACGTCCCAAAGCACTTTACGGCCAATGAAGTAATTTTGGAGTGTAGTCCCTGTTGTAATGTGGGAAACGCGGCAGCCAATTTGCGCACAGCAAGCTCCCACAAACAGCAATGTGATAATGACAAAAAAAATCTTTTTTAGTGATGTTGATTGAGGGATAAATATTGGCCAGGACACCGGGGAGAACTCCCCTGCTCTACTTCGAAATAGTGCCATGGGATCTTTTACGTCCACGTGAGTGGGCAGAAGGGACCTCGGTTTATTGTCTCATCGAAAGACGGCACCTCCGACAGTGCAGCACTCCCTCACTACTGCACTGGAGAGTCAGCCTAGATTTTTGTGCTCAAGTCTCTGGAGTGGGACTTGAACCCACGACCTTCTGACTCCGAGGCAAGAGTGCTACTCACTGAGCTATGGCTGACACTGATTACGTGTACAGGTGCTGACAGTGAGGCACACACTGGCCGTACAATACCAGACGGGAGTGAATCGTCCCTTTTACCCGACCCAACCGTCTGGCTCAGGCGAGGGTGCTACCAACTGAGCCACAGCTGAAGGGTAGTTGGATACTGGGTTGGGCGAGTTTGGTATTTTGGTGGGTTGGGAGTGAGGTGTAGAGGGGTCAAATAGCTTGTTCTTAGTGTGTGTGTACTGTGGGGGGGAATCACGCTATATATAGGCAAGATGGACTGGGGTGGGGGCAGTAAGGTAAGGGTGCCAAGAAAACTGAGGGAGATTTATCAACATTAGATACTACATAGTGGACAACTGGAGCTGAAGACCAATAATACTGTTTACACAGGTCTGTGACAGGGAATTATACAGCGCCTTTCACGACCACCGGACGTCCCAAAGTGCTTTACAGCCAATGAAGTACTTTTGAAGTGGAGTCACTGTTGTAATGTGGGAAACGTGGCAGCCAATTTGCGCACAGCAAGCTCCCACAAACAGCAATGTGATAATGACCAGATAATCTGTTGTTGTTATGTTGGTTGAGGGATAAATATTGGCCGGGACACCCGGGATAACTCCCCTGCTCTTCTTCGAAATCGTGCCGTGGGATCTTTTACGTCCACCCGAGAGAGCAGATGGGGCCTCGGTTTAACGTCTCATCCAAAAGACGGCACCTCCGACAGTGCGGCGCTCCCTCAGCACTGCACTGGAGTGGGACTTGAACCCACAACCTTCTGACTCGGAGGCGAGTGTGCTACCCACTGAACCACAGCTGACATCGCTATTTGCGCACAGCAAGCTCCCACAAACCGCAATGAGATGAATAAGCAGAATAATTTTTTTAAACTTTTGATTGAGGGAATAAATCTTGGTCCCAAGACGAAGCAGGCTGTCTGCACTCTTTGCCAGTGCGCTCGTTGGGGCAACAAGTCCTGCCTTTATATTTATTTCATGCCCCATTTTATTAGCTCAGGAGCAAAATACTGCGGATGCTGGAAATCTGAAATAACAACAGAAAATGCGGAAACGCTCAGCGGGTCAGGCAGCATCGAGGAGAGAGAAACGGAGTCAACGTTTCGGGTTGCCATGTAGGGACGTACAAGGCTCCCTGCCACAGCCAAGCCATCACAGGAACTTGTCGAAAGTGGAAAGCATCCCCAACATGTACAAGTTTGCTCCCTACAGGACACACAGCTTGATGAGAGAGAGCCCCATTACCAGGGCAGTGAATTCATGTTTAAAAACTGATGCCTCTTGCTGTTTCCCCACAGTTGATCCTGTTTGGGTTGAGTAACCAGATGGTGGTGGATTTTACGGAGGAAAACACCATGACCTTTAAACACCTCTTCCTGAAGGATTACGCGGATGGGTTGGACGATTCCTACGCTGTGTATACACAGAGCGATGTCTACGATTCTATTTTCTACACCGTTGATCAGGTTGGTGGCTGCAGTTGGAACAGGCTTTCTTTCTCTCGTTACGAGTTGAACTCTTTCCCAGTTTTCTCTTGGTGTTATCACGCCAAACTGCAATTTCTGCTGGCAGCCCATGCTCATTATAGAAACATAGAACATAGGAGCAGGCCATTCGGCCCCTCGAGCCTGCTCCGCCATTCAATGAGATCATGGCTGATCATCCAAATTCAGTACCCTGTCCCTGCCTTTTCCCCATATCCCTTGACCCCTTTAGCCTTAAGAAATATATCCGACTCCTTCTTGAATATATTTAATGAATTGGCCTCAACTGCCTTCTGTGGTAGAGAATTCCACAGATTCACCACTCTCTGGGTGAAGAAATTCCTCCTCATCTCAGTCTTAAATGGCTTACCCCTTATCCTTAGACTGTGACCCCTGGTTCTGGACTCCCCGGCCATCGGGAGCATCTTTCCTGTGTCTAGTCCTGTTAGAATTTTATAAGTTTCAATGAGTCCACTTGCTATTTAGCAAGAACTGGATGAAAAGGTACCTCATTATAAAATAGATAGTACATAGGGTTCTACCATGTTGACAGAAAGATATAGCGTTTCACGACCTCAGCACATCCTAAAGCACTTTACAGCCAATGAAGTACTTTTTGGAGTGTAGTCACTGCTGTAATGTAGGAAACGCGGCAGCCAATTTGCACACAGCAAGCTCCCACAAGCAGCAATGAACAGATAATCTGTTGTTAGTGATGTTGGTTGAGGGATAAATATTGGCCAGGACACCGGGGAGAACTCCTCTGCTCTTTGAAGTACTGCCATGGGATCTTTTAAGTTCACCTGAGAGGGCGGACAGGGCCTCGGTTTCACTTCTCATCCAAAAGATGCACCTCTGACCGTGCAGCACTCCCTCAGCGCGGCACTGGAGTGTCAGCCTAGAATTTGTGCTCGAGTCTCTGGAGTGGGACTTGAACCCACAACCTTCTGACTCTCGGGTGAGAGTACTACCCACTGAGCCACAGCTGACAGTGCACAACACAACACTTCAGAAGGTTGTGGTTTCAGCTTGTTCTTGCCCCACGGAACTTATCTCTTCCTATCTCGACTCTATCTTTTCTCCCCTTGTTCAGTCTCTTCCCACCTACATCCGCGACTCTTCGGACGCCCTCCGCCACTTTAACAGTTTCCAGTTTCCTGGCCCCAACCGCTTCCTTTTCACCATGGACGTACAATCCCTCTACACCGCCATCCCCCACCAGGATGGCCTGAGGGCGCTCTGCTTCTTCCTTGAACAGAGGCCCGTCCAGTCCCCATCCACCACCACCCTCCTCCGCCTGGCTGAACTTGTTCTCACATTGAACAACTTCTCCTTTAACTCCACTCATTTCCTCCAAATCAAAGGTGTTGCTATGGGTACCCGCATGGGTCCTAGCTATGCCTGCCTTTTCATGGGATATGTGGAACACTCTTTGTTCCAGTCCTACTCGGGTCCCCTCCTTCACCTCTTTTTCCGATACATTGATGACTGTATTGGTGCCGTTTCCTGCTCTCGCCCCGAACTAGACAATTTCATTCACTTTGCCTCCAATTTCCACCCTTCCCTCATCTTCACATGGTCCATCTCTGACTCTTCCCTTCCCTTCCCTTCCTCGACTTCTCCGTCTCCATCTCTGGGGATAGGTTATCGACCAATATTCACTACAAGCCCACTGACTCCCACAGCTACCTGGACTACACTTCCTCCCACCCCGCCTCCTGTAAGGACTCTATTCCATTCTCCCAGTTTCTCCGCCTCCGCCGTATCTGCTCCGACGATGCCACCTTCCACACCAGTGCTTCTGACATGTCTTCCTTTTTCCGCAACCGAGGATTCCCCTCTACCGTGATTGACACGGTCGTGTCCGTTCTATCTCCCGCACTTCTGCCCTCACCCCTGCCCCTCCCTCCCGGAACCACGATAGGGTTCCCCTTGTCCTCACCTTTCACCCCACCAGCCTCCGCATTCAACGGATCATCCTCTGCCATTTCTGCCACCTCCAACGTGATCCCACCACCAAATGCATCTTCCCCTCCCCTCTCCTTTCAGCATTCCGTAGGGACCGCTCCCTCCGAGACACCCTAGTCCACTCCTCTATCACCCCCAACAGCCCTTCCCCTTCGCCTGGCACCTTCCCGTGCAAACGCGGGAGATGTAACACCTGCCCCTATACCTCCCCTCTTCCCACTGTCCAGGGCCCCAAACACCCCTTCCAGGTGAAACAGCGATTTACTTGTACTTCTTGCAATCTAGTACAGGAAACTTCACGATATCCGGCACCGGCGTGATGCCGATCTATGAAAACTTCCGGACAGACCAGCGCTAATGTTGAAGGATACGGAGGTTTTCATCTCCGTATCTGACAACAAACATTGTTGCTTAGCAACAGCTTGTAAACAGTTGGCCCGTACCTTGGAAGCATCTCTGTAGCTTAGCAACAGCTTCAGCGAGGCTTTCCAGAGACTGACTGTTTTATAAAAAAAAAATTAAAAAAAATTAAAAAATGCTAGGAGAAGAAAAAAAAAGAAAAAAAACCTAACAAAACGGCTGCTGATTTCTGCCGTTAGATCGAGGTTTCCGGCCGTACAACCTCCGGATAAACCAATGTTTCCTGTATACTGTATTCGCTGCTCACGATGCGGTGGTCTCCTCTACATTGGGGAGACCAAACGCAGATTGGGTGACCGCTTTGCGGAACACCTCCGTTCAGTCTGTAAGGGTGACCCCGAGCTTCCGGTCGCCTGTCATTTTAATTCACCGCTCCATTCCCACTTGGACCTCACCGTACTCGGCCTCTTGTATTGTTCCACGGAAGCTCAGCGTAAACTCGAGGAACAGCACCTCATCTTCCGGTTAGGCACTTTGCCGCCTTCCGGACTCAATATCAAGTTCAACAATTTCAGATCATAACCTCGGCCCCTATTACATTTTTACTTATTTTTTTCTTTCCACCCCTTTGTTTTGGGTTTTCCCCCCCCCCCTTCCTTTTTTTTCTCTCTCCCACATGGCAGCTGTCTCTCATCCTGCCAGTACACTTCACACATAATCTGAGCCCTCTTTTGTCTCCGCTGTCCTATCACCATCTCGTCTGGTTTTGAATACCTCTTAATGTCTCTTTACTTCTTTTGTTCTATCGCAGCCCTGCCTTCGATCTATTTCATTTCTTTTCCAGTTTTGAAAAAGGGTTTCGACCCGAAACGTCGACTTTAATTTCTCTCCACGGATGTTGCCTGGCCTGCTGAGTTTTTCCAGCATTTTCTGTTGTTATTTCGGATTTCCAGCATGTGCAGTATTTTGCTATCGTACTTCAGAAGGTGTGTAGCATTAGCTATACAAGACACTTTTCATAATCGGCCAATCTACTAATCAGCAGGTCAGGCAGCATCTGTGAAGAGAGAATGTTTCAGGTCAATGACCTTTCATCAGAACTGGAAAGGGTTCGAGATGTAACCGGTTTTAAGCAAATAGAGGCGGGGGGAGGGGAGGAAAGAACAAAAGAGAAGGTCTGTGATAAGGTGGAAGGCAGAAGAGACTGAATGACAAAAGGGATGATGGTGCGAGGCAAAGGTAATGGGACAAGTAAAGAAACAAAAGATGGGTCTAGAAGAGGTGTAAATGTGATTAGCAGAATCGGCACCTGCTGGCCGAAAAAATGGGGGCAAAGGTTACGATCTAAAATTGTTGAACTCAATGTGGAGTCCTGAGCATTTTACAGCCTTCCGGTCTCAACAAACCATACATAGCAGGGACCCTGGACACTTTCCCCCTCCCCAACTCTGGTGTTGAGCCAATAGTAGGAGACCATACGAGGTTAGCTAAGTGATGTTGGTTAAGGGATAAATATTGGCCAGAACCAGGGAGTGAATTTGGCCAAAGTCCCCGAACCGCCTTTTATTTAAATATAAGCAAAATTGTCAGCTTCCTTCTAGAGCATTACGCTTCAGCTTGGCTCAGCTTGTAGCACTTGGGCCGATCAGCCACAAGGTTGAGGGTTCAAATCCCACTCCGGGAGTTGAGCACATTCTGTAGGCTGACACTTGGCGGAAGTCTGCATTGTTGGAGGTGACATCAATCTGCCTGTTGAGACGAGCAGGAAGTTCTCCAGTGTCCTGGCCAACATTCGTCCCTCAACCAGCAGCACGAGAACGGGTTAACTAATCATTCAGCTCATTTGTTGTTTCTGGGACCTTGCTGTGCACAAACTGGCTGTCATTTTTGCCTCACTTTGAAAGTAACTCACTGGCCCAGAGGGTTACCTCCCAGTCTTTTGGTAATGTCGCTGTGGAATTTCCTTCCCGTGTCTCCTGAAGGTGCACAGAGCCAGCCTCGATCCCAAAGGATTGTTCTTCATGTGAACTATTCTTCAGGCAATGAGTGCCTGCAGCACCTTGCCTTTAACGTAGAAAAAAAGTACCTAGAGGCTTCAGACATGAAAGGATATAAATGGGCAATGAGCCAAAGAAAGATATTGGGAGGGGTAACCAAAAGCTTGGTCAAAGAGGAGGATCGTGAAGAAAGACAGGGAGGGGTTTGGGAGCGAAGTCCAGAGCTTGGGGGGCCTCGGCAGCTGAAAGCACGGCCCTCAGTGGTGAGGTGAAGGGATTGAGGCAGTACACAGGAGGCTGGAGTCCGGTTATTTAGCCTTGGGTTTTGGAGAGGAGGAGGTCGAAATCACAGCTTAACATGGTCCCCAGAGAACTGGCCTGTGATCATTGTCCAGTGGGCCTTGTTGGTAGGCGTGACGTGCAGACAGAGGGTGTGGAGTGGTGCTGCTCAGACAGTGAAGGGAGAGCCAGCACCATCAGGAGAAAGGGGCAAAATCCAAACACCCAGATATTCTCCTCCCCCAGATCTCGCGGGGTCCTTATCTCCTGTATCTTCTGCTCCCAGACACACACTAGTGATACTCTGAGCAAGATCCCACGGCACTATTTTGAAGAGGAGCTGGGGAGGTCTAACTGGTCAACATTTATCTCTCAACCAACATCACTAAAACTGATTATTTGATCATTTATCTCATTGCGGATTCTTGCTGTGCGCAAATTGGCTGCCGCATTTCCTACATTACAACAGTGACTACTTCAAAAAGTACTTCATTGACTGTAAAGCACTTTGGGATGTCTTGTGATTGTGAAAGGTGCTATAGAAATGAGGTTTTTTAAAATGTATTTATCGTGCCCTTCCAAGGTAACATTCTGCAACTCTTACCCTTGAGTACTTCCCTCCTTACCGATGACTTAATTTTATTTTAAATTGTGCGTCTCCATTATTTGACCACGTTTGTCAAATTGCCTGATTGCCCTGAAAGTGCAGTGGCTCGATCCTGCGTTCTATAACTGGGTGGATCTAGAGTAGCTACGGTACGGCTCGAGTGAGATGCCTTATTTTCCTTTTTTAGTACCTTGCTCTGCAAAATATGACTCTGGGACGGTACGCCTACGTGTTTGGAGGTGACGCGAATCGGACCGCTCTGCAGCTCTGCCAGCGCTTTTATAAGAAGGGCAACATCAATCCTGCAAATGACACCTTCAACATCAACCCAGAGGTGATAACAGGTGAGAGAGTCAGTGGCCGTGGCTCGTGAAACCAGCTCATCACGTTTTCTCACCCCAAGCCCATTGTCATTGTGCAGACCACTCGTGATTCGTCCGAGTGTCTCTTCATCCTCCCACCGTCCGCACTTTATAAGATTTGATTTTTGAGATGTGGATGATTCTGCGCAGGTCGGCAATTGTTCTCTTCCCCCCCACCCCCCCACCACCACCATGTGGCCATGAGAAGGTGGTGAAAGTACTCCCACCCATGTGCTGTTGGGGAGTTCCAGGATTTTGACCCAGCAACGATGAAGGATCGGGGATATATGTCCACAAGGCGGGATGGTGTGAGACTTGGGGAACTTGGAGGTGGTGGTGTTCCCATGCGCCTGCTGCCCTTGTCCTTCTAGGTGGTAGAGGTCACTGATTTGGGAAGTGCTGTCCAAGTAACCTTGGCGAGTTGCTGCAGTGCATCTTGTAGATTGTATACCCTGCAGCCACGGTACACCAGTTGGAGGGGGGCTGGCGGGAGGGGTGGAGATGGAGTCCAGTGCCAGGGGCTCTGTCCTGGATGGTGCGAGCTTCTTGAGTGCTGTTGCGTTTCACCCATCTAGGTGAGTGAGTGTTCCACCACACTCCTGACTTAAGCCCTGTAGATGATGGCAAGGCTTTGAGAGGTCAGGAGGTGAGCCCCAGAGTACCCAGCCTCTGACCTCCTCTTGTTGTCATGGTGTTGATATGCCTGGTCTAGTTTAGCTTCCAGTTTTATCTGTCTTTCCCCCCCCCCCCCCCCCCCCCCCGCAAGGTGCTGGCTCGTGCTCTGTGGGCCATGGTGTCCCCATGTACCTTTCCCGAGTGACCTTCCTTCATGTGTGAAACTAGGTGGCGAGCACCAGCAGGTTTGACTGTTGGAATTTGTAGGCCCACGTCGCCGTGTTGCTATAGGAACAGTGCTGAGCCGCAGCAAGCGACACACTTGGGCTCCCACTGGAGGGTGACTGACCCCTGTAGAACCCTGAACCCAGCGAGAATCGGCATCTTCAGGAGAGGAGGGGAGGGCATTGGGGTAACGGCTCGGGCTCTCGCTCTCCATCCTAGGTAGGATCACCCTTTATGCTGTAATTTCTCATCTACATGCTGCCCCTTGGCGACATCATCTGAAAACACAGCATCAGTTTCCACACGTACGCTGACGACACCCAGCTCTACCTCACCACCACTTCTCTCGACCCCTCCACGGTCTCTAAATTGTCAGACTGCTTGTCCGACATACAGTTCTGGATGAGCAGAAATTTTCTCCAATTAAATATTGGGAAGACCGAAGCCATTGTTTTCAATCCCCGCCACAAACTCCATTCCCTAGCCACTGACTCCATCCCTCTCCCTAACATCTGTCTGAGGCTGAACCACACTGTTCGCAACCTTGGTGTCATATTTGACCCTGAAATGAGCTTCCGACCACATATCCGCAGCATAACTAAGACCGCCTAATTCCACCTCTGTAACATCGCCCGTCTCCGCCCTTGCCTCAGCTCATCCGCTGCTGAAGCCGTCATCCATGCCTTTGTTACCTCTAGACTTGACTATTCCAACGCACTCCTGGCTGGCCTCCCACATTCTACCCTACGTAAACTTGAGGTGATCCAAAACTCGGCTGCCCGTGTCCTAACTCGCACCAAGTCCCGTTCACCCATCACCCCCTGTGCTCGCTAACCTACATTGGCTCCTGCTTAATCAGCGCCTCGATTTCAAAATTCTCATCCTTGTTTTCAAATCCCTCTGTGGCCTCACCCCTCCTTATCTCTGGAATCTCCTGCAGCCCCACAACCCCTGAGATATCTGTGCTCCTCTAATTCTGCCCTCCTGAGCATCCCCGATTTCAATCGCTCAACCATTGGTGGCCGTGCCTTCAGCTGCCTAGGCCCTAAGCTCTGGAATTCCCTCCCTAAACCTCTCCGCCTCGCTACCCCTCTCTCCTCCTTTAAGACGCTCCTTAAAACCTACCTCTTTGACCAAGCTTTTGGCCACCTGTCCTAATATCTCCTTATGTGGCTCGGTGTCGAATTGTGTTTGATAATCGCTCCCGTGAAGCGACTTGGGATGTTTTGCTACATTAACGGTGCTGTATGAATACAAGTTGTGGTTGAATGACTGGCAGTGCAAGGGGCTCGACGTGTTACTGCGATTGGGTTTCTTGCATTCTTTGTAGATAATTCTACTCCTTTTCTTGCAGAGTGCGTGAGTGTGAGCCCCAGCCCCCACATCCACCCCAGAGAGAGAGAGACGCAGACGTACAGGAACTTCACACTGAAATTCTACAAGTAAAGTCATCCTCGTTTTAAAATAAGATTTGTGATTTATTTCATTGAACCCAGTTTGATCGGCTGCATGCAGTTGTTAGCCTGAATATGTAACTCCATTGGTCAGACCAAGAGCTAGTGATGAGGCTGTATAAAACTTAGAGTTAGAGCACTAAGTGCAACATTGGGCTCTGTGCAACATTGGGCTCTGCACTACAGGAAAGATGTTGAGGTTTTAGAGGGTACAGAGCAGATTCACGAGGGTGCTGTCTGGTATGAGGAAATACAAATAGGAAGGACTTGAAAACCTGCCGCTTTTTCCATTCGAACAACTCTGATTACTGTGTGATAGAATAGTGTGTCAAATCATGAAAGGATGGGACTGGATAGATGGACACAGACTGCCAGCACGAGGCAGTACCAGATTAAATGTGGGCGATTTCGAACAGAGGGCAGGAGAAACTTCTTCACACAGAGAGTTGTACGGCTGTGGAATTCACTCCCAGGGTTAGTGGTCGAGGCAGAAATTGTAGCCAGATTCAAAGTTAAATTGAATTAGTGTTAAAGTGGTTCCCCCACTCTCGGCAGCACCCCTCCTTTTAAATCTGTGTAGTACACGGCACGGTGGTTGTTGCCAATGGGTAGGGATGCTTGTCACCAGACACTTCGTAGAATGTACAGCACAGAAACAGGCCATTCGGCCCAACTGGCCTGTGCCTCCTCCCAACCTGCTTCATCTAACTGTATCTGCATACCTTCTGTTCCTTTCTCGTACTTCCGTAGCTTCCCTTTAAATACATCTAATATTTTCGCCTCAACCACTCCTTGTAGCGAGTTCCACATTCTAACCACTCTCTGGGTAAAGTTTCTCCTGATTTCTTTATTGGATTTATTAGTGACTATGGCCCCTATTTTGAATATATAATATGTCGATACTGATCATCTCCGAGGTCCTACCGCGGTCAACGTCCCAGTATGCACTGGAAGCCATTTGAATCATAGAAAGTTACAGCACGGAAGGAGGCCATTTCGGCCCATCGTGTCCGCGCCGGCCAGCAACGAGCTATCCAGCCTAATCCCACTCCCCAGCTCTTGGTCCGTAGCCCTGCAGGTTACAGCATCCCAAGTGCACATCCAAGTACAGGAAACTCTTTGGTATCCGGCACCGACGGGACCGGCGTGTTGCCGGTTGATCAAAAATTCCGGATGACGGAGAGGGTTATCTACCGAGGCTATTTTTAACAAAGAAAAATTAAAAAATCAAGAAATGTGCGGTATACAGTAATTGGGTACTCACCTACAGAATGTTGTGTTAAATGGATGGTGGAAGATGCTCGATTAAGTACAGTACTGCCAGTTGAGGGTAATGCAATGCAATGACTACCGGCAGCGTGGGAGAGTCGGACTCCTGTTATTGAGGTGTTCCGACTTCCGACGGCACCAGCCGAGTAGTGGCAGTTTGGAGAACTACCCCCACTGACTAACTCGGCCACCGCGGGAGACTCGGACTCGGCAACATTGACGGTTATTGAGGTGTTGTTTTCAGTGTGAGAATTTTGCCGGTTAATAGAGAATTCCGGAAATTTAGGTGCCGTTTAAATGAGAGTTTCCTGTACTTTTTAAATGTGGCTAGGGTTCCTGCCTCTACCACCCTTTAAGGCCGTGAGTTCCAGACCCCCACAACCCTCTGGGTGAAGAAATTTCCCCTCAAATCCTCTCTAAATCTTCCACCAATTACTTTAAATCTGTGCCCCCTGGTTTTTGACCCCTCTGCTAAGGGAAATAGGTCCTTTCTATTCACTTTATCTAGGCCCCTCATAATTTTATACACCTCAATAAAGTCTCCCCTCAGCCTCCTCTGTTCCAAGGAAAACAGACCCAGCCTATCCAGTCTTTTCTCATAGCTACGATTCTCTACCCCAGGCCACATCCTTGTAAATCTCCTCTGTACCCTCTCTAGTGCAATCACATCTTTCCTGTAATGTGGTGACCAGAACTGCTCGCAGTACTCTAGCTGAGGCCTAACTAGTGTTTTATACAGTTGAAGCATAACCCTCCTGCTCTTGTATTCTATGCCATGGCTAATAAAGGAAAGCATTCCGTATGCTGCCTTAACTACCTTATCTACCTGGCCTGCTACCTTCAGGGATCTGTGGACATGCACTCCAAGGTCCCTTTGTTCCTCTACACTACTCAGTGTCCTACCATTTAATGTGTATTCCCTTTCCTTGTTAGCCCTCCCCAAATGCATTACCTCACACTTCTCTGGATTGAATTCCATTTGCCACTGTTCTGCCCACCTGACCAATTTATTGATATCTTCCTGCAGTCTACAGCTTCCTTCTTCAGTATCAACCACACAGCTGATTTTAGTATCATCTGGAAACTTCTTAACCATACCTCCTATATTCAAGTCTAGATCATTGATATATACCACAAAAAGCCAGGGACCTAGTGCTGAGCCCTGCGGAACCCCACTGGAAACAGCTTTCCAGTCACAAAAACACCCTTCGACCATTACTCTCTGCTTCCTGCCTCCGAGCCAGTTTTGAATCCAACTTGACACTTTGCCCTGGATCGCATGGGCTTTTACTTTCGTGACCAGTCTGCCATGTGGAACCTTATCAAAACCCTTGCTGAAGTCCATATACACTACATCAAACGCACTACCCCATCTACCCTCCTTGTTACCACCTCAAAAAATTCAATCAAGTTTGTCAGACACAACCTTCCCTTAACAAATAACAACAGAAAATGCTGGAAAAACTCAGTAGGCCAGGCAACATCCGTGGAGAGAGAAATAGTCAATGTTTCGGGTTGAAACCCTTCTACAGAACCTTAACCATACCCCCTATATTCAAGTCTGGATCATTGATATATATCACAAAAAGCAAGGGACGTAGTACTGAGCCCTTAACAAATCCGCTACCCTTGCACCCGCTGGCCTTTGGCAGGCCTCTCTCACTGGTGTCTGTCCTCATCCCTCCCAGCTGGGAGCTATTGCAAAAGCTCTCCATCCCTGTAGGGGCGGGGGGGGTGGGGGGGTGCGGTGGGGAGACCAGTGTCTTGAAGCGTTCCTGATGTTGGCTGTAGAGGAAGCACCGCTCGGGACTGCAGCCCTCAAGCGAGTTCATGAGTTACCCTGGACAGCCCCGTTTCCCCTTCGCATTGGAGCACATTGGGATCAGACTGGTGGGGTGAGACCGGAGCCTCGCTCTCGGTTTAACCTGTACAGTGTTCCTGTACCTAAGATGAGGTTTTGCTGGCAATGTTGCTGAGGCAGTTAAGTACTGCCCTGTGTGGAACAGACCAGGAGGATGCCTGCGTCAGTCCCTGCTGCGTGCTAAGTTAGCTGGGATGACTGGTTTCGAATGAGGACAGGGTGTGATAAAGCTTGCCAACACGTTCTGCCTCGGGCTATCTTGAAGAATGGCACTGGTGCGAGCTAAAGGTGTGTGCCCATACCCCAGTGAGAGTCTGTGCCCTCAGGAGAGGAGGGGACCTGTACCCCAGTGAGAGTCCGTGCCCTCTGGAGAGATGGGGACCTGTACCCCAGTGAGAGTCCGTGCCCTCTGGAGAGATGGGGACCTGTACCCCAGTGAGAGTCCTGCCCTCAGGAGAGATGGGGACCTGTACCCCAGTGAGAGTCCGTGCCCTCAGGAGAGATGGGGACCTGTACCCCAGTGAGAGTCCGTGCCCTCAGGAGAGATGGGGACCTGTACCCCAGTGAGAGTCCTGCCCTCGGGAGAGGGGGGGGACCTTTACCCCAGTGAGAGTCAGTGCCCTCAGGAGAGATGGGGACCTGTACCCCAGTGAGAGTCCGCACCATCAGGAGATATGGGGACCTGTACCCCAGTGAGATTCCGTGCCCTCGGGAGAGGGGGGGACCTTTACCCCAGTGCGAGTCAGCACCATCAGGAGAGGAGGGGACTGTACCCCAGTGAGAGTCAGTGGCCTTGTGAGATGAGGGGACTGTACCCCAGTGAGGGTCAGTGCCCTTGGGAGAGGAGGGGACTGTACCCCAGTGAGAGTCAGAGCCCTCAGGAGATGAGGGGACCTGTACCCCAGTGAGAGTCCGCACCATCAGGAGAGGAAGGGACCTTTACCCCAGTGAGTGTCAGAGTCCTCTGGAGATGAGGGGACCTGTACCCCAGTGAGAGTCAGGAGAGAAGGGAGAAGTAGCTGTTTAAATAAAGTGGTATTGAGTTGACCAGAGACACTTCAGATTGTTTTAGTGGGTCTGGAATCTTGGATGGTGAAGACCCTGTCTCAATTGAACCAGTTACGGATAGCCTGATTTGGGCCTGATGAAAAGTTTAGACCTCACTCTCTTTTAAGGGCGGGTTGGCCTGATGTTTGGCGACACACTCCAGGGCGTGTGAACCAGACCCCCAGCCTAACACTGGACTGAAACCGGACGCACGTGGAACCTGGAAGCAAGCCCAGTGAGGCGGACTAGCACGTTCTTAGAGAAGTGGAACGTCTACAGGTTTCCGACAAGCCTTTGATGGTTTGACTCTTGATTGGCCATGTGAACATTGCATAAGGAACTGTTGTGATGCGACAGCCCAGATGTCCCACTCCCTCTGGTCACCTGTCTTCAGCTCGGCCCCCCCAGTTGCTCCCGGGCTTGAGTCCTGAGTTTTATTTTCCAAGAAAGGGAGAACTGTGTTGCCTACCCGGTGCCAGGGTTAAGGACATCTCCTCTGGGCTGGACAGAAACTTGGAGTGGGAGGGGGAGGATCCAGTTGTCGTGGTCCATGTTGGTACCAACGACATAGATAGGACAAGGAAGGAGGTTCTGCTGAGGGAGTTTGAGCAGCTAGGGGCCAAATTAAAAAGCAGAACCACAAGGGTAATAATCTCTGGATTATTACCTGAGCCACGAGCGAATTTGGCTAGGACAAATAAAATAAGAGAGTTAAATGCGTGGCTCAAAGACTGGTGTGGGAGAAATGGGTTTTGCTTCCTGGGACACTGGCACCAGTACTGGGACAGGAGGGAGCTGTTCCGTTGGGACGGGCTTCACTTGGCCAGTGCTGGGACTAGAGTCCTGGCGGATCATATAACTAGGGCTGTAGAGAGGGCTTTAAACTAACTAGTGGGGGGGAGGTTCCCAGAGAGCAAATAATACAAACGACAACAGAGAAGGTCATAGACTTAGGTAGCAGTGGGGAAATTAAAAACCAGAGCGTGTCAGGAAGGGGTAGAAGGTGTGGAGTAAAAGGTAAAGTAATAAAAAGGGCAATAGCAGGAACTAAGTGTCACAAAACATATTTGAAAGTTCTCTATCTGAATGCACGTAGCATTCGTAACAAAATAGACGAGTTAAAGGCACAAATAGCTACATATGGGTATAATCTTGTGGCCATTACAGAAACATGGCTGCAGGGTGACAATGCCTGGGAATTAAACATACCAGGTTATTTAACAATCAGGAAGGACAGGCAGGAAGGAAGGGGAGGTGGGGTGGCTATGCTAATAAAGGAAGGAATCACTGTAATACAGAGAAATGATATTGGGTCAAAGGATCAGGATAATGAAACAGTTTGGGTGGAGATAAGGAATAATAAGGGGAAAAAAACACTAGTGGGTGTAGTATATAGGCCTCCGAACAGTCGCAACTCGGTTGGACGGAGTATCAATCAGGAAATAGTTGAGGCTTGTAATAAGGGAACATCTATAATTATGGGGGATTTTAACTATCATATAAATTGGACGAATCAAATTGGGCAGGGCTGCCTTGAGGATGAGTTCATTGAGTGTATTAGGGATGGGTTTCTTGAGCAGTATGTAACTGAACCAACCAGGGGGCAAGCAACCTTAGATCTGGTCCTGTGTAACGAGACAGGATTAATTAAAAATGTCCTAGTAAAGGATCCCCTTGGAATGAGTGACCATAACATGGTTGAATTCCATATTCAGTTAGAGGGTGAGGAGGCTGTATCTCAAACAAGCGTGCTAAGCTTAAAGGAGACTATGAAGGTATGAGAGCGGAATTGAGTAAAGTGGATTGGGAAAATAGGTTAAAGGATAAGACTATACATGATCAGTGGTGTACATTTAAGGAGTTATTTTACAAATTCCAAAAAAAGTATATTCCACTGAGGAAAAAAAGGGTGTAAAAGAAAAGACAGCCATCCGTGGCTAAGTAAAGAAATTAAGGATAGTATTCGACTAAAAACAAGGGCATATAAGGTAGCCAAATCTAGTGGGAGGATAGAGGATTGGGAAAACTTTAAAAGACAGCAAAAAATAACAAAAAGATTGATTAAGAAAGGGAAGATACATTATGAAAGTAAATTAGCAAAAAATATAAAGACAGATAGTAAGAGTTTTTATAGTTATATAAAAAGAAAAAGGGTGGCTAAAGTAAATGTTGGTCCCTTAGAGGATGAGACCGGGAAATTAATGGTGGGAAATATGGAGATGGCAAAAACACTGAATGAATATTTTACATCAGTCTTTACAGTAGAGGACACCAAGAATATCCCAACACTTGACAAGCAGGGGGCTATAGGGGGGGAGGAGCTAAATACGATTAAAATCACTAAGGAAGTAGTACTTGGTAAAATAATGGGACTCAAGGCGGATAAATCACCTGGACCTGATGGCTTACATCCCAGGGTTTTGAGGGAAGTGGCGGTAGGGATTGTGGATGCATTGGTAATAATCTTCCAAAACTCCCTGGACTCAGCAAAGGTCCCGGCAGACTGGAAAACTGCTAATGTAACACCCTTATTTAAAAAGGGCAGTAGACAGAAGGCTGGAAACTATAGACCGGTTAGCCTAACATCTGTGGTAGGTAAAATTTTGGAGTCCATTATTAAGGAGACAGTAACAGGACATTTGGATAATCATAATTTAATAAGACAAAGTCAGCATGGTTTTATGAAGGGGAAGTCATGTTTGACAAATTTGCTGGAGTTCTTTGAGGAAGTAACATATAGGGTGGATAAAGGTGAACCAGTGGACGTAGTGTATTTAGACTTCCAAAAGGCATTTGACAAGGTGCCACACAAAAGATTATTGCTTAAGATAAAAAATCACGGGATTGGGGGTAATATTCTGGCATGGATAGAGGATTGGCTATCTAACAGAAGGCAGAGAGTTGGGATAAATGGTTCATATTCAGACTGGCAATCAGTAACCAGTGGTGTTCCACAGGGGTCAGTGCTGGGTCCCCAACTCTTTACAATCTATATTAACGATTTGGAGGAGGGGACCGAGTGTAACACGTCAAAGTTTGCAGATGATACTAAGATGGGAGGGAAAGTAGTGAGTGAGGAGGACATAAAAAACCTGCAAGGGGACATAGACAGGCTAAGTAAGTGGGCAGAGATTTGGCAGATGGAATACAATACTGGAAAGTGTGAGGTTATGCACTTTGGCAGGAAAAATCGTAGAGCAAGTTATTATCTTAATGGCAAGAAACTTGAAAGTACTGAAGTACAAAGGGATCTGGGGGTCCTGGTGCACGAAACTCAAAAGGTTAGTATGCAGGTGCAGCAAGTGATTAAGAAGGCCAATGGAATGTTGGCTTTCATTGCTAGGGGGATAGAATATAAAAATAGGGAGGTATTGCTTCAGTTGTACAAGGTATTGGTGAGACCGCACCTGGAATACTGCATACAGTTTTGGTGTCCATACTTAAGAAAGGACATACTTGCTCTCGAGTCAGTACAAAGAAGGTTCACTCGATTAATCCCGGGGATGAGGGGATGGACATATGAGGAGAGGTTGAGTAGATTGGGACTCTACTCATTGGAGTTCAGAAGAATGAGAGGCGATCTTATTGAAACATATAAGATTATGAAGGGGTTGGATCGGGTGGATGCAGGGAGGATGTTCCAGATGATGGGTGAAACTAGAACTAGGGGGCATAGTCTTAGAATAAGGGGCTGCTCTTTCAAAACTGAGATGAGGAGGAACTACTTCACTCAGAGGGTGGTAGGTCCATGGAATATGCTGCCCCAAAAAGCTGTCGAAGCTACATCATTACATAAATTTAAAACAGAAATAGACAGTTTCCTAGTAGAAAAGGGAATTAAGGGTTACGGGGAGCGGGCAGGAATTTGGACATGAGTCTAGGTTCGGATAGGTCATGGCCCTATGGGTAGCGGAGCGGGCCCAGGGGCCGTGTAGCCTGATCCTGCTCCTGTTTTCGTGTGTCTAATGCTGTTAGATTCAGGAGATAGTCCTGTCATAGTGGATTGGCGGTTAGGATCAGATCAGCCATGATCTTATTGAATGGCGGAGCAGGCTCGAGGGGCCAATTGGCCTACTCCTGCTCCTATTTCTTATGTTCTTATGAACTGCTCCTGTTGATTTTAGTGACCGATTCAACGTGGAATAGCAAATCCCTTTTGCACTTTTCCCAGTAAGGTTAATGTGCGGGATTTCCGTAGATGTATCGAGCCACTTGTGATGTATCTAAACAATCCGAGCGAGGTGATAATTCTACTTTACTGATGAACCTGAGGTTTGTACGACATGCAGAATAACTGCAGGGAGAGTTTGGTGAGGTGATGTGCTGGGTGTGCCTTGCCTCTGAGGTTATATTCTACCTGAGTTTGGGCGTCCATGTTTCTGCTATCACTGGTTACTGAGCCTTCCTGATGCCTTATTGAGTAAATAGCACCACCTATTGTCTCTGTTCTACTGCAGCACAAGTCCCAGATTCAACCCCTGGTCTGTACGGAGTGAGCTGATCTGAGTCTGCACGCACACTGCCCAGAACTCCTGGGCAAGGAAGGGGCAAATCGACCAAGATTTCCGCTCCTTGCATCCTGTGCTCACCGGAGTTGTGGGATACGGTGCCCCTCACGGTTGAATGGCTTGTCTGCGTTCACTCCTGAGGAATATGGCCACCTGAGTGTGTGTGACCAACACACATGGAACCACAACCCAGTGTGAGTTAGTGTCTCCGAGAGAGGAGGGAGAGAATTAGTGGTATGGGGAAGAGTTAATGGTTCGATTTTATTTTGCTGCAAGTTGTCTCGCTGTCCCTTCTCTTGCTGTTCACTTGGTGCCTGTTAGAATCGTAAACTTACAGCACAAAAGGAGGCCATTGGCCCATCGTGCCTGTGCCAGCTCTTTGAAAGACCTAACCAATTAACCCCACTCTTTTCCTCCTCTCCCCCCCACTCTATCCCCATAGCCCTGCAAATGTTTTCCTTTTCAAGTATTCATCAAAACCCCTTCTGAAAGTTACTATCGAATCTGCTTCCACTGCCCTTTCAGGCAGTGCATTCCACTGTGGACTCTTCATGTGTGAACCTTGGCCATAAGTGTCAGAAGACTATTCCACCGTGTGGGGCATTTTCGCCAAGCCCAATCCTGACCCTCCTCGACCTCTATGCCCTTGCAGCAGGGGTCAGCCCTGCGCTCTCTGACCCGCTGGCACCACTCCTGCCTTGACAGATGGGCTAACAGCGCAGACCATGGATTGAATTTGGGTCTTTCTCTTTCGTGCTGTGTCGCTCAGTCAGTCACTGGGGAAACTCACTGGGCTTATGGCAGGTGGGGGAGGGAAGGGAAGACACTCACAGCCAGCCTGTTAAATTCTATTCTCGTTGTGTTCTCAGGCTTATAAATGTCTCCATAAGGTTTAAACTGAAGGCCATAAACATCCAGACAATCATCAACCATGAAATCCCGGATTGTTACACATTTCAGATTCTAGTAAGTGCGATCCTCATTCATGTTTTGTGAATAACCTGTCCCCCTCTCCAAGTGGGTAGCTTAATGTTACGCTCTCTTGCATGTTATCTCGTGAAATGAGCCTGTTCAGCTGCCCACATGACGGCGATGATGTAGGAATCGATCTTGAACTGATATAGTGCAGCAAAAAGCTTAACGTCCACAAAGATTACATATCCCTCTCCACCACCGGCACACCGTGGCTGCACCGCGGCAACTCGCCAAAGCTTCTTCAGCAGCACCTCCCAAACCTGTGATTTCCACCAGCTAGAAGGGCAAGGGCAGCAGGCGCATTGGGAACACCACCACCTCCAAGTTCCCCTCCAAGTCGCACACCACCCTGACTTGGCCATGTATCACCGTCCCCCTCATGGTCGTTGGGTCAAATCCAGGAACTCTCTCCCGAACAGCACTGTGGGTGAATAGCCTACTGCTGTTCACTGGTTCGGCTCTTGGATAAGGAGGAATAGTAGCTTTGGGAAGCCGGGACCCACAACCCCAGCAGATAGGTGGCACGTTCAGGAGATTGTGGGGGGGTGGGGGTGGTGGGGTGGGGGAGCAAGAGAAGAGGAAATTGTGACTAATTATTTCAATTCCATTGCAGATCCTGTTTGATAATAAAGCGCACAGTGGCCGGATAAAGATCAGTCTGGATAACGATGTGGTTATTAACGAGTGTACTGATCCCAGTGTTTTTGGATATGGTGAGGATACCTAATAGACATAGGCCCTCTAAACAAAATGCTGCTAGCTTTAATCGGGTAACCTCTGTCTGATGTGGTCTATGGGGAGAGAGCGGGGCAGTGGGGTTAGTTTGGGATTGATACAGGGCTATGGGGAGAGAGCGGGGCAGTGGGATTAGTTTGGGATTGATACAGGGCTATGGGGAGAGCGAGGCAGTGGGATTAGTTTGGGATTGATACAGGGCTATGGGGAGAGAGCGGGGCAGTGGGATTAGTTTGGGATTGATACAGGGCTATGGGGAGAGAGTGGGGCAGTGGGATTAGTTTGGGATTGATACAGGGCTATGGGGAGAGCGAGGCAGTGGGATTAGTTTGGGATTGATGCAGGGCTATGGGGAGCGAGCGGGGCAGTGGGATTAGTTTGGGATTGATGCAGGGCTATGGGGAGAGCGAGGCAGTGGGATTAGTTTGAGATTGATACAGGGCTATGAGGAGAGAGCGGGGCAGTGGGATTAGTTTGGGATTGATACAGGGCTATCACAGGGTAGCCAGGGGTCCCGAGGCCAATTGTAGCATCCCATACTGCTGTATCCCGGCTGAAATCGGGCTATAGATTTATACAGCGCCTTTCACTACAACAGGACAGCCCAAAGCATTTTACAGGCAATGATGTACTTTTGAAGTGTTGTCTCTGTTATAATGTAGAAAATGTGCACAGCAAGCTCCCACAAACAGCAGCGTGATAAATGACCAGATGATCTGGTTTAGTGATGTTAGTTGAGGGATAAATATTGGCCAGGGTACCGGGGAGAACTCCCCTGCTCTTCGAATAGTGCCGTGGGATCTGCTACGTCCAGCTGAGGGGGCAGGCAGGGCCTTGGTTTGATGTCTCATCCGAAAGGCGGCACCTCCGACAATGCTGCGCTCCCTCAGCACTGCACTGGGAGTGTCCGCCTAGATTTTATGCTCAAGTCTCTGGAGTGGGGACTTGAACCGTCTGACTCGGGCGAGAGGGTTACCCACCGAGACATGGCATGTTTTATGGTGCAGTTGAGCCTGGCGCGAATTCCGGAGGCTGCATCTTCTTGAACGTTGTTCCCAGTAAACCTCTCCAGTCTATTCCCAGGAACACGTGCCGTGTTGTCATTGGGCTGACTTAACTGTACTGCTTCCATTGCACGAGAGGAGCTCCCACTTAACCCTGCAACCGTTTGGTGTGCCAGTGCACCTCTTGGTTGGCGCGCGATTCGCCCCCCCCCCAGCTCCACCTCCTCCAGGGACCAGCCCGCACCCACCTGTACTGCACCCCAGTCCTTGTACAGCTCAAAATGACCCCTGCGGATATGACCCAAGTGTAGCACTGCCTGAAAGGACGGTGGAAGCTGATTCAATAGTAACTTTCAAAAATACTGGAGTAAATACTTGAAAGGGAAAAAAATTGCAGCGCTGTGGGGAAAGAGTAGCAAAGTAATGTTCCATTTAGGCCACATGGCCAAGCAGCGCTCCAGGGGTCTCGCGCAACCAGGGAGCTGGCTTCTAAATTGAAAACACTGTGCCGCGCGGGGAGCATTGCAGGGGAGTGGGACTAATTGGATAGCATTTTCAAAGAGCCGGCACGGACACCATGGGCCGAATGGGGGCCTCCTGTACGGTATGATTTTATGAGAAGTTTGGAAGGATAGCTGTACTTGGTGCTTTATCTGTTTTTAAACAGTTCAAGTGGAAGTAAAAAAAAAAAATCCACCCGCTTATTGAAGTCCCAGTGGCAACACTGAATAATGCATACACGAGCCGTAATAGGCCCCGAGACCTGGAATTGTAGGCATACTGAAAGGCTGTGCGGTCTCGCTCACCCCTGCTCGTCAAGATCCCACAGTGGTTTTACTCGCTTTTAAAATTTTTGGCTTCTCTCTCTCTCTCCCTCTCCCTCACAGCTGATGATAACGCTAGGAGACTGATCTTTGACATTTGTGTCATTGTGCTTTGCGTGCTGTCCTTTGGCCTGTGCATGAGGTCACTCATCCGAGGATTCACGCTGCAACGCGTGAGTACTTGCATTTTTCCATCACCCGAAGGTGCGGGCTGTCGACTGTGGGGCATGGGATCGTTTTACACAGTTTCTGGCCCAGTGTTGAAAGTCCAGCACTGCCAGCTTGAGCTGTCCAAACCATGGCGCACTTGCCACGCGTGGGCCTTGGGCTCGGACCATGAAACGCCATTCTCCCTCACTCTCTCTGCGCTTGCGTTTCTCACTCGCCCATTTGTCCTGTGTGAACTCTGTGCCCCAGAAGCTTTGTGAAGGATTTTTGTCGGCAGTGTTGCCTCATTGGTGGATTGACCCAGGATCAGAACACCTGAGATCTATTGAGCAATTCTGCCGAAGCTTCTTTACCCTAAGAATGTGGAACTTGCTACCACGGGGAGTGGTTGAGGCGAATCGCACAGATGCATTTAAGGGGAAGCAAGATAACCACATGAGGAAGAAAGGAATAGAAGGTTATGCTGATGGGGTTAGATGAATTTCAATTTCAATTTTATTGGTCACATAACTAAATACAAGAAGTGTAATCTAGTCAGTGAAATGCTTTGTTCTTGACGAGCCAAGAGCACCAAGCAGCAAGAACACTGAGCTGCCTGGTACGCTCGGAGCTCGCAAGGACGGCAGCCATCTTCATCGGCGCCATCACAAAAAGCACATACCAACATATACACGCATACATACTTTAAATATAAATGAAGCAGACATAAAATAAATAAAAGACATAAAAAGACAACACATAAAATGAACAAGCAATAACGTAAAAAAAGTAGTTTCTACAGTAATTACATTGATATTTCTACCCAGGCTTCTAGAATAATCTCTGGTTACAGGGTGGCCGCACTGGGAGAGCATCGTGAGGAACTCACAACTTATAATTAAATAAATTTAATTAATTAATTAATTAATAAAATTAAATAAATAAAGTGCCCCCTCAGTCTTTCTTGATGTTTCCATCTTGGTCTCTCTCGATGTTTCCCCTCTCTCTCGATGTTTCCTCTGTCTTTCTCGATGTTTCCTCTCAGTTTTTCTTGATGTTTCCCCTCGGTTTCTTCCACACACCTGGCCTGCACATTACCCCTGGCTGTCCAACTTGGCGTCCTGGTAACCGGGTTCCGCTCCAGCTCTCATCCTTCAAACTGTCTCTCCAGCTCTCGACCTTCAAACTGTCTCTCCAGCTCTCGACCTTCAAACTGTCTCTCCAGTTCTCGACCTTCAAACTGTCTCTCCAGCTCTCGACCTTCAAACTGTCTCTCCAGCTCTCGACCTTCAAACTGTCTCTCCAGCTCTCGACCTTCAAACTGTCTCTCCAGCTCTCGACCTTCAAACTGTCTCTCCAGCTCTCATCCTTCAAACTGTCTCTCCAGCTCTCATCCTTCAAACTCTCTCCAGCTCTCATCCTTCAAACTGTCTCTCCAGCTCTCGACCTTCAAACTGTCTCTCCAGCTCTCGACCTTCAAACTGTCTCTCCAGCTATCGACCTTCAAACTGTCTCTCCAGCTCTCGACCTTCAAACTGTCTCTCCAGCTCTCGACCTTCAAACTGTCTCTCCAGCTCTCGACCTTCAAACTGTCCTCTCTCCAGCTCTCGACCTTCAAACTGTCCTCTCTCCAGCTCTCGACCTTCAAACTGTCTCTCCAGCTCTCGACCTTCAAAGTGTCTCTCCAGCTCTCGTCCTTCAAACTGTCTCTCCAGCTCTCGTCCTTCAAACTGTCTCTCCAGCTCTCGACCTTCAAACTGCCTCTCCAGCTCTCGTCCTTCAAACTGTCACTTCAGCTCTCGACCTTCAAACTGTCTCTCCAGCTCTCGACCTTCAAACTGTCTCTCCAGCTCTCGACCTTCAAACTGTCTCTCCAGCTCTCGACCTTCAAACTGTCACTTCAGCTCTCATCCTTCAAACTGTCTCTCCAGCTCTCGACCTTCAAACTGTCTCTCCAGCTCTCGACCTTCAAACTGTCCGCCCCAGCTCTCGACCTTCAAACTGTCACTCCAGCTCTCGACCTTCAAACTGTCTCTCCAGCTCTCGACCTTCAAACTGTCTCTCCAGCTCTCGACCTTCAAACTGTCTCTCCAGCTCTCGACCTTCAAACTGTCTCTCCAGCTCTCGACCTTCAAACTGTCTCTCCAGCTCTCGACCTTCAAACTGTCTCTCCAGCTCTCGACCTTCAAACTGTCACTTCAGCTCTCATCCTTCAAACTGTCTCTCCAGCTCTCGACCTTCAAACTGTCTCTCCAGCTCTCGACCTTCAAACTGTCCGCCCCAGCTCTCGACCTTCAAACTGTCTCTCCAGCTCTCGACCTTCAAACTGTCTCTCCAGCTCTCGACCTTCAAACTGTCTCTCCAGCTCTCGACCTTCAAACTGTCTCTCCAGCTCTCGACCTTCAAACTGTCTCTCCAGCTCTCGACCTTCAAACTGTCTCTCCAGCTCTCGACCTTCAAACTGTCTCTCCAGCTCTCGACCTTCAAACTGTCTCTCCAGCTCTCGACCTTCCAGCTCTCGACCTTCAAACTGTCTCCAGCTCTCGACCTTCAAACTGTCTCTCCAGCTCTCGTCCTTCAAACTGTCTCCCCAGCTCTCGACCTTCAAACTGTCTCCCCAGCTCTCGACCTTCAAACTGTCTCTCCAGCTCTCGACCTTCAAACTGTCTCTCCAGCTCTCGACCTTCAAACTGTCCTCTCTCCAGCTCTCGACCTTCAAACTGTCTCTCCAGCTCTCGTCCTTCAAACTGTCTCTCCAGCTCTCGACCTTCAAACTGCCTCTCCAGCTCTCGTCCTTCAAACTGTCACTTCAGCTCTCATCCTTCAAACTGTCTCTCCAGCTCTCGACCTTCAAACTGTCTCTCCAGCTCTCGACCTTCAAACTGTCTCTCCAGCTCTCGACCTTCAAACTGTCACTCCAGCTCTCGACCTTCAAACTGTCTCTCCAGCTCTCGACCTTCAAACTGTCTCTCCAGCTCTTGACCTTCAAACTGTCTCTCCCGCTCTCGACCTTCAAACTGTCTCTCCAGCTCCCGACCTTCAAACTGTCTCTCCAACTCTCGTCCTTCAAACTGTCTCTCCAGCTCTAACCCTTCAAACTGTCTCTCCAGCTCTCGACCTTCAAATTGTCCTCTCTCCAGCTCTCGACCTTCAAACTGTCTCTCCAGCTCTCGACCTTCAAACTGTCTCTCCAGCTCTCGACCTTCAAACTGTCTCTCCAGCTCTCGACCTTCAAACTGTCTCTCCAGCTCTCGACCTTCAAACTGTCTCTCCAGCTCTCGACCTTCAAACTGTCTCTCCAGCTCTCGACCTTCAAACTGTCTCTCCAGCTCTCGACCTTCCAGCTCTCGACCTTCAAACTGTCTCTCCAGCTCTCGTCCTTCAAAATGTCTCTCCACCTCTCCTTCAAACTGTCTCTCCAGCTCTCGTCCTTCAAACTGTCTCTCCAGCTCTCGACCTTCAAACTGTCTCTCCAGCTCTCGTCCTTCAAACTGTCTCCCCAGCTCTCGACCTTCAAACTGTCTCTCCAGCTCTCGACCTTCAAACTGTCTCTCCAGCTCTCGACCTTCAAACTGTCTCTCCAGCTCTCGACCTTCAAACTGTCACTTCAGCTCTCGTCCTTCAAACTGTCTCCAGCACTCGTCCTTCAAACTCTCTCCAGCTCTCATCATTCAAACTCTCTCTCCAGCTCTCGACCTTCAAACTGTCACTCCAGCTCTCGACCTTCAAACTGTCTCTCCAGCTCTCGACCTTCAAACTGTCACTCCAGCTCTCGACCTTCAAACTGTCTCCAGCTCTCGACCTTCAAAACAAAGTAGGGTGGGAGGAGGCTTGTGTGGAGCATAAAGGCCGAATGGCCTGTTTCTGCATTGTAAATTCTATGTAAAGGAATCTGATTATAATTTTAAAAAATTCATTCATGGGATGTGGGCGTCGCTGGCAAGGCCGGCATTTATTGCCCATCCCTAATTGCCCTTGAGAAGGTGGTGGTGAAGGTACTCCCACAGTGCTGTTTGGGACTTGGAGGGGAACTTGCAGGTGGTGGTGTTCCCATGCGCCTGCTGCCCTTGTCTTTCTAGGTGGTAGGGGTCACGGGTTTAGGAGGCGCTGCCGAATATGTTCACTTGCTGTGACGTGAAGCAGCTTAACGATTCATACCTGGCCTCGTCTTATCGAATGTTTTAAAGGTCTACTTTCAAAAGCATTGGAGTAGGACATGTGGGAAAAATGCAATATCTAGTTCAGATTACAAGGGGGCGCTATTATCACACCCCCAGGTTATTGGGCAGCTCGGGCGCACTCCTGAACACAAGACGCTCAGACCGCTTAGGGGAATGACCAGCAGTGTTGTACTGAGAGAATATCAAAGGCAATTTGTAACGGGTACATAGTTTTGGCTCCATGGTATTCGCACAGCTCCCCCCGGAAGGCAAAAAGCTTGGACATTCCTGAAGTTACAACACGGATCAGCATCAGAGTGAAGCTCCCTCTGCTCCGCCCAAACAATGAGGAACTATTTGCTATAGTTAATAATAAGGTAGACATAATTAAGATTTCTTATGTTTGCCATTTCTTTTGAAATTGTGAGAGTCTGTTAAAACCTTTGCCCCTCCCCCGCACCCAATGTCCCTTTAATCCCATCCCCTACTCTGGCCTGTTTCCTCCTCCAGTCATCCTTGCCGTCTCTCCATGGGACTTCCAAGTTGTCAGAATCTGGTCCAACCCCACGAGTTAACGGTTAGCGATCGTTCTCCACGTCGTTGAGCTGGGAGCTCTAAAGCTAGCAGAGAGGGAACTTTAATCTCATCAGTCTGGGTCTGGCCAGGTCAGAGGGGTGGACGGGCAGTCTGTAACCCCCTGCGCCTCCCGATGGACAGTGCTGTCCAAGTGTTTGATGACCGTACTTCTCATCACCGTCATTCTGAGCGCGCAGGCCCCAGAACAATTCCCTTGCAGCACACTGCACTGAAAGTGGCTGCGATTCATCAGGACAATCACCCCACTGCATCCTGTGCCTAGTCCACACAGGCTTATAGGTTTGTCTGGAAGTGCCCCTTGGTGTCTCTCCTAACGAACCTCATTCCTCATTGTCTCCATCTCTCTCTTGCCACCTGTCTGGAGCCTCATTCCCCGCTGTCTTGTCCATTCTTCCATCTCTGGTGCTCTGTAATGTGAAAATCTGTCTGCGCTGAATACAGACATTTTCTTTTCTCGGAGGGAGCAGTAAGTGTTAAGGTGCTCTGTGTTACCTGCCCTTTTCGGGCAGAGTTTCGGCACTCTTCCCCTCGCTGACCCCGGGGCAGTGATGATGCTGGAGCCTGGGGTTGCCGAGAGATTTGAAACCGCAGATCCTGGAGGAGCCAGTAAACACCTCCCTCTGTCCCCAGGAATTTGGGAAATTCTTCCGGCTAAAGCACAAGAAGGAGATGTCGTGCGACACTCGCATGGAGTTTCTCAACGGCTGGTACGTCCTGCTCATAGTCAGCGACATTCTCACCACCTTTGGAACAGTCATGAAGATAGGAATCGAGTCCAAGGTAAAGGAGGTTGTGCCATTTCATAGTGACTGCTGGCTGGTCTGTGATTTCACCCAGTGCTGGCCCGGGTAGAATTCTGTCAAAGGATGGTTTAGTTCATGAGGAAAGGGCAGCTCGACGGAATTACTGCTGTGAACACGTCAGTGAGATAAAAACAGCTGGATGGTTTGTGTCAATTTAGCAATATTTGGTACTGGGTGCGAAGGTGAGGAGCGTGTGCGTGTGCGCACGCGTGTGTGTTCAGTGATTGCGGCGGGGGGGTGAGTGGGGCTGGGGGGAGTGTGATCAGTGTATGGGGAGGGGGGGTGATGGGGGTGAGTGGGGCTGGGGGGAATGTGTGATCAGTGGATGGGGAGGGTGGTGGTGATGCGGGTGAGTGGGGCTGGGAGTGAGTGATCAGTGTGGGGGGTGGGGGGTGATGTGGGGTGAGTGGGGCTGGGAGTGAGTGATCAGTGTATGGGGTGGGGGGTGGGGGTGATGTGGGGTGAGTGGGGCTGGGAGGAGTGTGATCAGTGTATGGGGATGGGGGTGAGTGGGGCTGGGGGGGGGGGGGAGTGTGATCAGTTTTTGGGGAGGGGTGTGGGGGTGATGCGGGGTGAGTGGGGCTGGGGGGGAGTGAGTGATCAGTGTATGGGGAGGGGTGGGGGCGATGCGGGGTGAGTGGGGCTGGGAGTGAGTGATCAGTGTATGGGGAGGGGTGGGGGCGATGCGGGGTGAGTGGGGCTGGGGGCGGGGGGGGAGTGTGTGATCAGTGAATGGGGAGGGGATGGGTGGTGATGGGAGTGAGTGGGGCTGGGGGCGAGTGATCAGTGTATGGGGAGGGGTGTGGGGGTGAGTGCGAGGTGAGTGGGGCTGGGGGAGTGTGATCAGTGTATGGGGAGGGGTGTGGGCATGAGTGGGACTGGGGGGAGTGTGATCAGTGTATGGGGAGGGGATGTTGATGCAGGGTGAGTGGGGCTGGGGGGGAGTGAGTGATCAGTGTATGGGGAGGGGTGTGGGGTGAGTGGGGCTGGGGGGAGTGAGTGATCAGTGTATGGGGATGGGGGGTTGATGGGGGTGAGTGGGGCTGGAGTGAGTGATCAGTGTATGGGGAGGGGTGTGGGGGTGTGTGCGAGGTGAGTGGGGCTGGGGGAGTGTGATCAGTGTATGGGGAGGGTGTGGGGTGAGTGGGGCTGGGGGGAGTGAGTGATCAGTGGATGGGGAGGGGGGGTGATGCGGGGTGAGTGGGGCTGGGAGTGAGTGATCAGTGTATGGGGAGGGGTGTGGGGGCGATGCGGGGTGAGTGGGGCTGGGGGGGGGAGTGCGTGATCAGTGTATGGGGAGGGGTGATGGGGTGAGTGGGGCTGGGGGTGAGTGTGATCAGTGTATGGGGAGGGGTGGCGAGGTGAGTGGGGCTGGGGGGGAGTGAGTGATCAGTGTATGGGGAGGGGTGTGGGGGCGATGCGGGGTGAGTGGGGCTGGGGGGGGGAGTGAGTGATCAGTGTATGGGGAGGGGTGTGGGGGCGATGCGGGGTGAGTGGGGCTGGGGGGGGGGAGTGAGTGATCAGTGTATGGGAGGGTGTGGGGGCGATGCGGGGTGAGTGGGGCTGGGGGGAGTGAGTGATCAGTGTATGGGGTGGGGGTGATGGGGATGAGTGGGGCTGGGGGGGGGGGGAGTGGTGTGATCAGTGTATGGGGAGGGGGGGTGATGCGGGGTGAGTGGGGCTGGGGGGAGTGAGTGATCAGTGTATGGGGAGGGTGTGGGTTGATGCGGGGTGAGTGGGGCTGGGGGGGGGAGTGTGATCAGTGTATGGGGAGGTGTGTGGGTTGATGCGGGGTGAGTGGGGCTGGGGGGCGGTTGCATGACTTGTTGGCGGTTAGAAATTGGAGAATTTTTTCGCAGTGTAAAACGAATCAGTGTGCAGTGGGGACCTTCAGGTGCTGGAGGTGGGCTGGATAGTCTTTTGCTGTCCTATAAATGCTGGAGGTTTTCTATTGTGCTTTTTTTATACCCGGAGCACTCCTGGTTCCTGTCGGAATCTCAAATCTGTCTCCATAAAGTGAGACCAGGACTGGATCCACAGTGCCACCCGGTGGGACCTGGTGGTACTGTCGTGCCATTGTGAAAGTCAGTGCAATAAAGACTTACATTTATAAAGCTCCTCGATCATGTTGCAACATCTTCGTATGGTGTACTTCACACGAGTTACTTCTGAAGTGCAGTGACTGCTTTGTAGAGAGGTGCAGCAACCACCCTTGAACAGCAAATGAGATAAAAGAAAGACTTGCATTTCTATAGCGCCTTTCATGACCACCGGACGTCTCAAAGCGCTTTACAGCCATTGAAGTACTTTTGAAGTGTAGTCACTGTTGTAATGTAGGAAACGCAGCAGCCAATTTGATCACAGCAAGATGAATAACTATTTATTTAATTTTTTTTGGTGGAGGGAGCAATGTTGACCAAGGCACCTTGAATAGTACAATGGGATCATTCCCACCCACTGCAACAGGCAGACAGGGCTTCGGATTCATAGCTCGACTGGTGACTGGCCTCTCTGCTCATGCAGCACGCCCTCGGTACTGCGCTCGAGTGTCAGCATGTGCAATTTGTCAGCTTGGCTCAGTTGGGAGCACTCTGACCCGAGTCGGGAGGTCGTGGCTCGGAGCCCCACTGCGGGACCCGAACACTTAATCTGGGCTGACGCTTCAGTGCAGTACCGAGGGCGTCTTGAATGATCAAAAGCGTCATCCTGCAGCTGAGACACTAAACCGAGGGCCCTTGCGCCTGTTCAGGTGGATGTTAAAGATCCCAGGGCACTATTTAAACTAGAGCAGGGAGTTCTCCCGGTGTCCTGTCCGGTATTCATCGCTCACAAAAAGGTTGGTCATTTGTCTCCGCACTGCCGGCGCAGAGCGGCTGCTGTGTAAGGCTCCGTAGCAGTAACTGAGATTAACAGGTGATTCATTGGCTGTGAAAGGCTTTGCACCACCCCAAGAGATAGGATAAAAGCAAGTTTGTTCTGTTCAAGTCCTGAGGTGGTGGGGCTGGAATGTTGAGACCCTGAGGTGAGCGTACTGACCGCTGAGCCCTTCTACAGCACCTTTCATGACCTCGGGACGTCTCAACGCGCTTTACAGCCAATGAAGTACTTTCGAAGTGTAGTCACTGTTATAATGTGGGAAACGCGGCAGCCAATTTGCGCACAGCAAGCTCCCACAAACAGCAATGGGATAATGACCAGATAATGTGTGTTGAGGATGCTGGTTGAGGGATAAATATTGGCCCAGGACACCGGGGAGAATGCCCACTGCTCCTCTTCAAATAGTGCTGTGGGATCTCTTGCATCCCCCTGAGAGGGCAGACGGGACCTCGGTTTAATGGCAGCAAAAGTTTACAATGTTTGAGTCTTTGGAACGTTAGACTGAAAAAAAGGCGCTCGCTATTCCACACCTATTCAATGACCCTCACCCATGACATGCTGCTTATTCCAAATTCTTGGGCTTTTTCAGAATTTTGCATCCTACGACGTCTGCAGTATTCTACTCGGAACCTCGACCCTGTTGGTTTGGGTTGGAGTTATTCGATATCTGAGTTTCTTTCAGAAATATAATGTAAGTATGAGCGCTGTGCCTCCCCGCAGATTGTGGTGAAATCCGAAACGTCACTCTCATCGAGCCAAGAGATTGGACAAAGAAGGATGTTGCATTTAACCAGCACCTTTCACAACCTCAGCCCCTCCAGCCTGTTCCGTCACTCAGCTAGATCACGGCTGATCTGTATCTCAACTCCGTTTACTTGCCTTGGTTCTGTATCCCTTAATACCCTTGCCTAACAAAACTCTCTTGATTTCAGTTTTGAAATTTTCAATTGACCTCCAGCCTCAACAGCTTTCTGGGGAGAGTTTTCCAGATTTCCACAACCCTTTGTGTGAAGAAGTGCTTCCTGACATCACCCCTGAACGGCCTGGCTCTAATTTTAAGGTTCTGCCCCCTTGTTTTGGACTCCCCCCACCAGAGGAAATAGTTTCTATCGACCCTATCAACTCCTTTAAACTTTTCAATTCCTCAATTAGATCTCTTAATCTTCTATGATCAAGTGAATACAAGCCTAGTCTGTGCAACGTGTCCTCATAATTTAGCTCTTTTAGCCCGGTATCATTCTGGTGAATCTGCACTGCACCCCCTCCAAAGCCGATACAGGAAACCCTTTGGTATCCGGCACCGACGGGACCGGCGTGGTGCCGGTTTATCAAAAAGTCCGGATTACAGAGCGGTATAGTTTAAAAGGTACGAGAGCTCTGTACACAGCAACAAATCCAGGCTTCCCTGTTGCTTAGCAACATGTGCAGGAACCCGGCCACAGACCAAGCGTCCCTGTTGCTTAGCAACAAGTAGGAGCCCCAGTTACACGGCCACAGATCCAGGAACTGCCACTAATATGAAGTAAAACTTACCTGAACCTACTCCTGAATTTTGCCGGTTAACACAGATTTCCGGTTATTTAGGTGCTGGTAAATCGAGAATTTCCCGTATATCCTTCCTGAGTTGCGGGGCCCAGAGCTTGAACATCTCGCCTTGCTCCCTGTCTCCCTCCTTCAAAACCTTTCTGACCCATGACCCATGCTTTCAGTCCTCTAACTCCAACCCGACTTTCTCTGTTTTCCAACACTCCCCCCAGAAGTTACTTGCCATGTCACGGTGTGCGCCGCGGCTGTGTGATGCACCCTGTGCCCTTGTACCCGGGTTACTGAGGTGGCGCTGCTTTCTCCACAGATCCTCATCGTGACTCTCCGAGTGGCTTTCCCCAACGTGATCCGATTCTGCTTCTGTGTGGCCGTTATCTACATGGGTTACTGCTTCTGTGGGTGGATCGTGCTGGGGCCTTATCACGACAAGGTATGTGGGGGGAAACGCTGGTCTGTGAGAGGCGGGGGTAAAGAATGAACCTGCATTTCGATAGCGCCTTTTACGACCTTGGGACCTCCCAAATCGCTTTACAGCCAGTGCAGTACTTTTTGAAGTGTAGTCACTGTTGTAATGTAGGAAACATGGCAGCCAATTTGCGCACAGCAAGATCCCACAAACTGCAATGTAGTAAATGACCAGATAATCTGTTTTAGTGATAGTTGCGAGATAAATATAGACCAGGATACCGAAGTGGCCATGTGATCTTTTACATACACCCAAGAGGGCAGACGATGCTTCAGTTTAACATCTGAGTGCAGCACTCCCTCAGTACTGCCCCTCCGGCAGTGCAGCGCTCCCTCAGTACTGCCCCTCCGACAGTGCAGCGCTCCCTCAGTACTGCCCCTCCGACAGTGCAGCGCTCCCTCAGTACTGCCCCTCCGACAGTGCAGCGCTCCCTCAGTACTGCCCCTCCGACAGTGCAGCGCTCCCTCAGTACTGCCCCTCCGACAGTGCAGCGCTCCCTCAGTACTGCCCCTCCGACAGTGCAGCGCTTCCTCAGTACTGCCCCTCCGGCAGTAGTGCAGCGCTCCCTCAGTACTGTTCCCTTCGACAGTGCAGCGCTCCCTCAGTACTGCCCCTCCGACAGTGCAGCGCTCCCTCAGTACTACCCCTCCGACAGTGCAGCGCTCCCTCGGTACTGCCCCTCCGACAGTGCGGCGCTCCCTCAGTACTGTCCCCTCCGACAGTGCGGCGCTCCCTCAGTACTGCCCCCTCCGACAGTGCAGCGCTCCCTCAGTACTGCCCCTCCGACAGTGCAGCGCTCCCTCAGTACTGCCCCTCCGACAGTGCAGCGCTCCCTCAGTACTGCCCCTCCGACAGTGCAGCGCTCCCTCAGTACTGCCCCTCCGACAGTGCAGCGCTCCCTCAGTACTGCCCCTCCGACAGTGCAGCGCTTCCTCAGTACTGCCCCTCCGGCAGTGCAGCGCTCCCTCAGTACTGTTCCCTTCGACAGTGCAGCGCTCCCTCAGTACTGCCCCTCCGACAGTGCAGCGCTCCCTCAGTACTACCCCTCCGACAGTGCAGCGCTCCCTCGGTACTGCCCCTCCGACAGTGCAGCGCTCCCTCAGTACTGTCCCCTCCGACAGTGCGGCGCTCCCTCAGTACTGTCCCCTCCGACAGTGCGGCGCTCCCTCAGCACTGTCCCCTCCGACAGTGCGGCACTCCCTCAGTACTGCCCCTCCGACAGTGCGGCGCGCTCTCAGTACTGCCCCTCCGACAGTGCAGCGCTCCCTCAGCACTGCACTGGACTGTCGGCCTAGATTTTGCGCTCAAATGTCTGGAGTGGGACTTGAACCCACAACCTTCTGACTCTGAGGCGAGAGTGCGACCATTGAGCCAGTAGGTGCCTCACTGCTGTGCATGTGCTCCAGCTCTCTTGTGCATTAGCAACAGGTAGCGTTGGATGGGTAACGAGTTCACGTCTCGTGGTGAAACAAACCTTGAGGACTTAGGAGCTGGCGGTTGGCAAAGATCAGAGCCTATCCCCGTTGGGGAGCCTAGGCTAGGCTGTGTCGGTGCAAGGACCATGCAGCATTTATCTCAGTCCTGCTCACCCATCACTTCTGCCCTCACTATTGCTCCCAGCTCCTCAACGCCTCACATTTAAAATTCTCGCCCTTGTGCTCCAATCCCTCCATGGCCTCGCCCCTCAAATTCTCCAATCCTTTGACTCCAGATCCTTGTGCTTCCCTCCCTCAACCGCTCCTCCCCTCCACCTCGCCTCCTCCCTCCCCCCTTGCTCCCCTCCGCCCCCCTTTCTCCTGAAAGCCCACAACCCTCCTAATCTCGCTTGCTTTGGCTCGGTGTGGGTTTTTCGTGTCAAAGCTGCTCTACAGATTCTGGTGGTTGAACATTTCTCGCCTTCAGCACCTGTCACTCTGCCAGGGCTGACGCTGCGAGAGGCAGGCTAACGTTTTGTGGGTCAGTGTTTGAGCCCGCTCACTGGAGGCAGAGAGGGCCTGTTGAACTTGTACTAACGCTTCTCGTCATTGTCTTGCAGTTTCGATCGCTCTCCATGGTCTCCGAGTGTTTGTTCTCGCTCATCAACGGGGATGACATGTTTGTGACGTTCGCTCAAATGCGGCAGAAAAGTACGCTGGTGTGGCTGTTCAGTCAGCTTTATCTGTACACCTTCATCAGCCTCTTCATCTACATGGTTCTCAGCCTCTTCATCGCCCTCATCACTGGCTCCTATGAAGCCATAAAGGTTCGTACGAGCGGGGTTGTAATGACGGGCACGTGTAGTTTATTAAATTTGAGGCAAATAGCATAGATGCCTTTAAGGGGAAACTAGTTAAGTACACAAGGGAGAAAGGAATCGAAGGATATATTGCTAGGGTGAGATGGGGTGGGAGGAGGCTCGTGTGGAGCATAAAGTAGTTGGAATAAATGGCCTGTTTCTGTGTTGTGAAATCCTCTGTATTTCTGTGTAAATAGAATAAGTGCGTTGCGCTGTATAGAATTATATATTACAGGAAACTTTGGTTTATCCGGAGGTTGTATGTCCGGAATACTCGATCTAACGGCAAAAATCAGGAGCCGTTTTCTTTAAGTTTTTTTAGATCTCGTTTTTTTTTTCCCAGTCAGGCACTGAAAGGTCTGTAGCTATAGCAACAGCTTCAGCTAGAGACACTTGCAGCTGCAGCCGATGCTTTAGAAGCTGTTGCTAAGCAACAGTGTTTGTTGTCAGATACGGAGATGAAAACCGCCGTATGCTTCAACATTAACTTTGTATGTCCGGCAGTTTTGATAGATCGGCAACACGCCGGTCCCGTCGGTGCCGGATATCACAAAGTTTCTTGTATTGAGCAAGAATTGTTGGGTTAAAACATGCTTCAGAAAGGCCCACAGCTGTATCAGACCAGTCTTTGATTGGGGGCAGTGGTGAAGCAATAAAGATCAGAAGAGATGAGACATCAAATGCGTACACAACAAAGGGCAACAGCCAATCTTAAACTAGACGATAGCAGCACACAACGTGATGACATAGGAGATCCGCATTTTGTCCTATAAAAGTACAACACACTGAATCTCTCGAGGAACTTCAATCCACTCCGCCTCAGGCTAGTGAAAGCAGCAAAGGCAACACGCTCGTGATCTCCTGATGAATTTTTTGCAAGTGAGTTATAATGGGAACCGATCTCGTGTGCAACGTATGTAAGGAGTTGTGTTTTATTACATCACTGACTTGGTTTAATAAAAAGTATTAACCAAGTATTTTCAGTTTTTCCCCAGTCCTCAAACTTGTATTAGAGCTAAAGGATCTATGACAATATCCTATAGTACCCCCATATAAGGGCAATATGGATATACGACAAAATCCTATCATCCCTCCGCATGAGGGTGTTGGAGTGCCGCCTTGTTACTTTTCGTCTCGTTGCTTTAAACGGCAGATTACACAGACACTCAGTTGTAGCAATGCAGGATTAGGTCATTATTGAGACAACATACTACACAATACCAGTATGAATTACTGCACAATACCAGTATGAATTACTACACGATACCAGTATGAATTACTGCACAATACCAGTATGAATTACTACACGATACCAGTATGAATTACTACACAATACCAGTGTGAATTACTACACAATACCAGTATGAATTACTACACAATACCAGTATGAATTACTACACAATACCAGTATGAATTACAACAGAATACCAGTATGAATTACTGCACGATACCAGTATGAATTACTGCACGATACCAGTATGAATTACTACAGAATACCAGTATGAATTACAACACAGTACCAGTATGAATTACAACACAGTACCAGTATGAATTACTACACAATACCAGTATGAATTACAACACAGTACCAGTATGAATTACTGCACAATACCAGTATGGATTACTGCACAATACCAGTATGAATTACTGCACAATACCAGTATGAATTACTGCACAATACCAGTATGAATTACTACACAATACCAGTATGAATTACTGCACAATACCAGTATGAATTACTGCACAATACCAGTATGGATTACTACACAATACCAGTATGAATTACTGCACAATACCAGTATGGATTACTACACAATACCAGTATGAATTACTGCACAATACCAGTATGGATTACTACACAATACCAGTATGAATTACTACACGATACCAGTATGAATTACTACACAATACCAGTATGAATTACAACACAGTACCAGTATGAATTACTACACAATACCAGTATGAATTACTACACGATACCAGTATGAATTACTACACAATACCAGTATGAATTACTACACAATACCAGTATGAATTACTACACAATACCAGTATGAATTACTACACAATACCAGTATGAATTACAACACAGTACCAGTATGAATTACTACACGATACCAGTATGAATTACAACAGAATACCAGTATGAATTACAACACAGTACCAGTATGAATTACTACACAATACCAGTATGAATTACTACACGATACCAGTATGAATTACTACACGATACCAGTATGAATTACTGCACAATACCAGTATGGATTACTGCACAATACCAGTATGAATTACTACACGATACCAGTATGAATTACTACACAATACCAGTATGAATTACTGCACAATACCAGTATGAATTACTACACAATACCAATATGAATTACTACACGATACCAGTATGAATTACTACACGATACCAATATGAATTACTACACGATACCAGTATGAATGACTACACAATACCAGTATGAATTACTACACAATACCAGTATGAATTACAACACAGTACCAGTATGAATTACTACACAATACCAGTATGAATTACTACACGATACCAGTATGAATTACAACAGAATACCAGTATGAATTACTACACAATACCAGTATGAATTACTGCACAATACCAGTATGGATTACTACACAATACTAGTATGAATTACTACACGATACCAGTATGAATTACTACACGATACCAGTATGAATTACTACACGATACCAGTATGAATTACTGCACAATACCAGTATGGATTACTGCACAATACCAGTATGGATTACTACACGATACCAGTATGAATTACTACACGATACCAGTATGAATTACTACACGATACCAGTATGAATTACTACACGATACCAATATGAATTACTACACGATACCAGTATGAATTACTACACAATACCAGTATGAATGACTACACAATACCAGTATGAATGACTACACAATACCAGTATGAATTACCACACGATACCAGTATGAATTACCACACGATACCAGTATGAATTACTACACGATACCAGTATGAATTACTGCACAATACCAGTATGAATTACTGCACAATACCAGTATGAATTACTACACAATACCAGTATGAATTACTGCACAATACCAGTATGAATTACTGCACAATACCAGTATGAATTACTACACACTACCAGTATGAATTCCCCGGTCTTTAAGACTTCGCAAATCCAGTATGAGCTGCTATACAGTGGTTCACTCGCAACTCTTATACCAATTTTACCTTCTATCTCTGCATTCCATGCATACCACCAATAAATCATAGTACAACAAAGATGCATACAAATGACATGAACCCAACAAACATGCACTTAACTCTTCTCAATCTCTTATCATTTTATTATCATAAACACAAGTGATCTGATCCCTGACCTGATAGGCACACAAGTCAGCCCTCTGCTCTGATCTGTGGAGATACAGTTGCTGACGATCTCATGCTCAGCAGAAAGCTGTTTTAACTCATCGTGTGCTGATCCCACAGGCAGACCAGAAAGGACATCGAGGTACTCGGGTAGTGCAGACTTTCACTCCCACAAAGCGCAATAGGAATTTGTGACCATATCCCCATCTGCGCTCTCGGATGGAGAAAGATCCCATCGCACTATTTGAAGAAGAGTAGGGGAGCTCTCCAGGTGTCCTGGCCAACAATCGTCCCTCAACCAGCACCACCAAAAACTGATGAACCGACCGTCCTTCACATCATTGTTGTGGGATCTTGCTATGTGCAAAATGGCTGCTGCATTTGATTACCTCGTCTCCGAGCAGTTCACTGAATTTGAAGTGTTTTGCGATACTTCTGAGAGAAGTGATGATGTACAAGTCTTTCCTTCGCTGCCCTCTTCCCATGGCTCGCGAGCCGCCATTGCTTCTGGGATGGGTCTTGTTTAGACGCGCCCCATTGGCTGGATCGATTCCCAGGGCCGAGAGGCGGTCTGAGTCCGCACTGCGCGCCTCGGTTTGGTAATTGAATGGGGGAGCTTGGGAGGGTGGCCTTCTCAGCCCAACCACGTGAGGGCGCTGTTGCGTCAAATGCAATCATTGGCCAATTTGCCTCAATGTCTGTGCTGAGCCCCGGAAACACTTTCTCCTCATTGTCATCCTCGCCCCTCAGCACAAACTGCACCAGGAACATTAAAATAACGTTTTTAAAGACGCACTCCTTATGTAAAGGTGACACATGACTGTGGCAGCCTCGCCGCTTTCCAACCAGTTAAAAACATTTGTAATGTCGGAAACGCGGCAGCCAATTTGCGCACAGCAAGCTCCCACAAACAGCAATGTGATAATGATCATCTGTTTTAATAGAATTAATTTATATAGCGTTTTTCACGACTACCGGACGCCCCAAAACACTTTACAGCCCAAGTGGTACTTTTTTTGAAGTGTAGTCACTGTTGTAATGTGGGAAATGATATTGGTGGAAGGATAAATATTGGCCAGGACACCGGGGAGAACTCCCTTGCCCCCCTTCGAATACTGCCGTGGGATCTTTTGCATCCACATGAGAGGGCAGACGGGACCTCGGTTTAACGTCTCATCTGAAAGGCTGCAGCTTCGGTGTCCTCTGTTCGATGGACCGGCGAAGCGACGGCTGACCTTGAAGAAAGCAGCCCACAAAGATCTTACGATCTCTGTGGCGAAAACTTTAGCTTTCTCGGCCTTAATTTGATTGTAGCGCTGGCTATAGGAGTCTCCAGCGTACAGCTGCAGTGATGTCATCAAGCTGTCTATACAGCCAATCGCATTGAAGAACTCGGATAGCAAACTAGGAAATAAAAAGCACTGATTATTAAAAAAAAAATGGATGATAGAGAGCGAAATAAAGATTGGGGCATATACATGGGGTTAAGGTAGAACCTGAAATATCATAAACCAAACGTTAAAAATAATAAATAAAAACAGAAAATGCTGGAGATACTCAGCAGGTCAGGCAGCATCTGTGAAGAGAGAAACAGAGTTAACGTTTCAGGTCGATGACCTTTCGTCAGAACTGGAAAAAAGCAGGAAATGGAACATATTTTTAAGCAAATGTAGGGGCTGGGAAATGGGGGAGGGGATGAAAGAACAAAAGGGAAGGTCTGTGATAGGATAGAAGGCAGGAGAGGTTAAGAGACATTAAGAGATATTAAAGGCAAAAGGAGATGGTAATGGGGCAGGTTAAGAAACAAAGGATGGCTCTAGATGAAGTGTAAATTGCGCTGGCAGAATGAAAGACAGCTGCCCTGTGGGAGAGAAGAAAAAAAGACACAAACAAAAGGTGTGGATAAAAAATATATATATGTATATATGATGGGGGCTGAGGTTATGATCTGAAATTATTGAACTCAATGTTGAGTCCAGAAGGCTGTAAAGTGTCTAATCGGAAGATGAGGTGCTGTTCCTCGAGCTTACGCTGAGCTTCCGTGGAACAATGCAAGAGCCCGAGGACGGTGAGGTCTGAGTGGGAATGGGGCGGTGAATTAAAATGACAGGCGACCGGAGGCTCGGGGTCCCCCTTACGGACTGACCGGAGGTGTTCCACAAAGCGGTCACCCAATCTGCGTTTGGTCTCCCCAATGTAGAGGAGACCGCATCGTGAGCAGCAAATACAGTATACTAGATTGCAAGAAGTATAAGTAAATCACTGTTTCACCTGGAAGGGGTGTTTAGGGCCCTGGACAGTGGGAAGGGGGGAGGTATAGGGGCAGGTGTTACATCTCCTCCGCTTGCACGGGAAGGTGCCGGGGAAGGGATGCTGGGGGTGATAGAGGAGTGGACTAGGGTGTCTCGGAGGGAGCGGTCCCTACGGAATGCTGGGAGGGGAGGGGAAGATGCGTTTGGTGGTGCGATCACTTTGGAGGTGGCGGAAATGGCGGAGGATGATCCGTTGAATGTGGAGGCTGGTGGGGTGAAAGGTGAGGACAAGGGGAACTCTGTCGTGGTTCCGGGAGGGGGGGGGCAGGGGTGAGGGCAGAAGTGCGGGAGATAGAACGGACACGGTCGAGGGCAGTGTCAACCACAGTAGAGGGGAATCCTCGGTTGAGGAAAAAGGAAGACATGTCGGAAGCACTGGTGTGGAAGGTGGCATCGTCGGAGCAGATTCGGCGGAGACCGCGGAACTGTGAGAATGGAATAGAGTCCTTACAGGAGGCGGGGTGGGAGGAAGTGTAGTCCAGGTAGCTGTGGGAGTCAGTGGACTTGTAGTGAATGTTTGTCAATAACCTATCTCCAGAGCTGGAGACAGAGAAGTCGAGGAAGGGAAGGGAAGTGTCAGAGATGGAGCATGTGAAGGTGAGGGAAAGGTGGAAACTGGAAGCAAAGTGAATGAAATTTTCTAGTTCAGGACGAGAGCAGGAAACAGCACCGATACAGTCATCAATATAACAGAAAAAGAGGTGAGGGAGGGGACCCGAGTAGGACTGGAACAAAGAATGTTCCACATATCCCACGAACAGGCAGGCATAGCTAGGACCCATGCAGGTTCCCATAGCAACACTTTTAATTTGGAGGAAGTGAGTGGAGTCAAAGGAGAAGTTGTTCAATAATATATTTTTTATTATTTTTAAAAATCTAGTAATTTTAAAAGTCTAGTAATTTTTATCACCATGGAGAAATTTGACACTCCACAAATATAAAATTAGATTTTCAGGGCCAGAACGGTTGTTGAGTCAATCCGCCATTTAAAAACCCAGTTACACCTCTTTCAACAAGGCTTCACTTTTCATGGGATGTTTAGCAGCGAGATTCGAGCGGAAAAGCTTAGGTTTTCGTCAGTTTCACTGATTGCCGGCTATGGGGAGTTGCACAGCGCTGCCTGTGGCGAAGCAGGGAATGAATGACCGCAACTTCACCATTTCTGCGTTTATCTGCACATGCACTAAATCCTGAAGTTACCGTCAGTTTCCGAGAGGTAAGGACAGTGAACACTGACAGTTTCGCCATTATTACCACCACAACATCCAGGCCCATGTGTTTAGTTCAGTGTATCCTCTATCCAGTGTGTTTAGTTCAGTGTATCCTCTATCCAGTGTGTTTAGTTCAGTGTATCCTCTATCCAGTGTTTAGTTCAGTGTATCCTCTATCGAGTGGGTTTAGTTCAGTGTATCCTCTATCCAGTGGGTTTAGTTCAGTGTATCCTCTATCCAGTGTTTAGTTCAGTGCATCCTCTATCCAGTGTTTAGTTCAGTGTATCCTCTATCCAGTGGGTTTAGTTCAGTGTATCCTCTATCCAGTGTTTGGTTCAGTGTATCCTCTATCCAGTGTTTAGTTCAGTGTATCCTCTATCCAGTGTTTAGTTCAGTGTATCCTCTATCCAGTGGGTTTCGTTCAGTGTATCCTCTATCCAGTGGGTTTAGTTCAGTGTATCCTCTATCCAGTGTTTAGTTCAGTCTATCCTCTATCCAGTGTTTAGTTCAGTGTATCCTCTATCCAGTGGGTTTAGTTCAGTGTATCCTCTATCCAGTGTGTTTAGTTCAGTGTATCCTCTATCCAGTGTGTTTAGTTCAGTGTATCCTGTATCCAGTGTTTAGTTCAGTGTATCCTCTATCCAGTGGGTTTAGTTCAGTGTATCCTCTATCCAGTGTGTTTAGTTCAGTGTATCCTCTATCCAGTGGGTTTAATTCAGTGTATCCTCTATCCAGTGTTTAGTTCAGTGTATCCTCTATCCAGTGGGCTTAGTTCAGTGTATCCTATATCCAGTGGGTTTAATTCAGTTTATCTTCTATCCAGTGTGTTTAGTTCACTGTATCCCCTATCCAGTGTTTAGTTCACTGTATCCTCTATCCAGTGCTTAGTTCAGTGTATCCTCTATCCAGTGTGTTTAGTTCAGTGTATCCTCTATCCAGTGGGTTTAGTTCAGTGTATCCTCTATCCAGTGTGTTTAGTTCAGTGTATCCTCTATCCAGTGGGTTTAATTCAGTGTATCCTCTATCCAGTGTTTAGTTCAGTGTATCCTCTATCCAATGGGTTTAATTCAGTGTATCCTCTATCCAGTGTCTAGTTCAGTGTATCCTCTATCCAGTGGGTTTAGTTCAGTTTATCTTCTATCCAGTGTGTTTAGTTCACTGTATCCCCTATCCAGTGTTTAGTTCACTGTATCCTCTATCCAGTGCTTAGTTCAGTGTATCCTCTATCCAGTGTGTTTAGTTCAGTGTATCCTCTATCCAATGTGTTTAGTTCAGTGTATCCTCTATCCAGTGTTTAGTTCAGTGTATCCTCTATCCAGTGTTTAGTTCAGTGTATCCTCTATCCAGTGTGTTTAGTTCAGTGTATCCTCTATCCAGTGGGTTTAGTTCAGTGTATCCTCTCCAGTGTGTTTAGTTCAGTGTATCCTCTATCCAGTGGGTTTAATTCAGTGTATCCTCTATCCAGTGTGTTTAGTTCACTGTATCCCCTATCCAGTGTTTAGTTCACTGTATCCCCTATCCAGTGTTTAGTTCACTGTATCCCCTATCCAGTGTTTAGTTCAGTGTATCCTCTATCCAGTGTGTTTAGTTCAGTGTATCCTCTATCCAGTGTTTAGTTCAGTGTATCCTCTATCCAGTGTTTAGTTCAGTGTATCCTCTATCCAGTGTGTTTAGTTCAGTGTATCCTCTATCCAGTGTGTTTAGTTCAGTGTATCCTCTTTGCAGTGTGTTTGGTTCAGTGTATCCTCTCTCCAGTGTGTTTAGTTCAGTGCATCCTCTATCCAGTGGGTTTAGTTCAGTGTATCCTCTATCCAGTGTTTAGTTCAGTGTATCCTCCATCCAGTGGGTTTAGTTCAGTGTATCCTCTATCCAGGGTTTACTTCAGTGTATCCTCTATCCAGTGTTTGGTTCAGTGTATCCTCTGCCCAGTGTTTAGTTCAGTGTATCCTCTATCCAGTGGGTTTAGTTCAGTGTATCCTCTATCCAGTGTTTAGTTCAGTGTATCCTCTATCCAGTGGGTTTAGTTCAGTGTATCCTCCATCCAGTGTTTGGTTCATTGTATCCTCTATCCAGTGTTTAGTTCAGTGTATCCTCTATCCAGTGTGTTTCGTTCAGTGTATCCTCTCTCCAGTGGGTTTAGTTCAGTGTATCCTCTATCCAGTGTGTTTAGTTCACTGTATCCCCTATCCAGTGTTTAGTTCACTGTATCCCCTATCCAGTGTTTAGTTCACTGTATCCCCTATCCAGTGTTTAGTTCAGTGTATCCTCTATCCAGTGTGTTTAGTTCAGTGTATCCTCTATCCAGTGTTTAGTTCAGTGTATCCTCTATCCAGTGTGTTTAGTTCAGTGTATCTTCTATCCAGTGTTTAGTTCAGTGTATCCTCGATCCAGTGTGCTTAGTTCAGTGTATCCTCTCTCCAGTGTTTAGTTCAGTGTATCCTCTATCCAGTGTGTTTAGTTCAGTGTATCCTCTACCAGTGTGTTTAGTTCAGTGTATCCTCTATGCAGTGTGTTTGGCTCAGTGTATCCTCTCTCCTGTGTGTTTAGTTCAGTGTATCCTCTATCCAGTGGGTTTAGTTCAGTGTATCCTCTATCGAGTGGGTTTAGTTCAGTGTATCCTCTATCCAGTGTGTTTAGTTCAGTGTATCCCCTATCCAGTGTTTAGTTCAGTGTATCCTCTCTCCAGTGTTTAGTTCAGTGTATCCTCTATCCAGTGTGTTTAGTTCAGTGTATCCTCTATCCAGTGTGTTTAGTTCAGTGTATCCTCTATCCAGTGTGTTTAGTTCAGTGTATCCTCTATGCAGTGTGTTTGGTTCAGTGTATCCTCTCTCCAGTGTGTTTAGTTCAGTGCATCCTCTATCCAGTGGGTTTAGTTCAGTGCATCCTCTATCGAGTGGGTTTAGTTCAGTGTATCCTCTAAGCAGTGTGTTTAGTTCAGTGTATCCTCTATCCAGTGTTTAGTTCAGTGTATCCTCCATCCAGTGGGTTTAGTTCAGTGTATCCTCTATCCAGGGTTTACTTCAGTGTATCCTCTATCCAGTGTTTGGTTCAGTGTATCCTCTGCCCAGTGTTTAGTTCAGTGTATCCTCTATCCAGTGGGTTTAGTTCAGTGTATCCTCTATCCAGTGTTTAGTTCAGTGTATCCTCTATCCAGTGGGTTTAGTTCAGTGTATCCTCTATCCAATGTGTTTAGTTCAGTGTATCCTCTATCCAGTGTTTAGTTCAGTGTATCCTCTATCCAGTGTTTAGTTCAGTGTATCCTCTATCCAGTGTGTTTAGTTCAGTGTATCCTCTATCCAGTGGGTTTAGTTCAGTGTATCCTCTCCAGTGTGTTTAGTTCAGTGTATCCTCTATCCAGTGGGTTTAATTCAGTGTATCCTCTATCCAGTGTTTAGTTCAGTGTATCCTTTATCCAATGGGTTTAATTCAGTGTATCCTCTATCCAGTGTGTTTAGTTCACTGTATCCCCTATCCAGTGTTTAGTTCACTGTATCCCCTATCCAGTGTTTAGTTCACTGTATCCCCTATCCAGTGTTTAGTTCAGTGTATCCTCTATCCAGTGTGTTTAGTTCAGTGTATCCTCTATCCAGTGTTTAGTTCAGTGTATCCTCTATCCAGTGTTTAGTTCAGTGTATCCTCTATCCAGTGTGTTTAGTTCAGTGTATCCTCTATCCAGTGTGTTTAGTTCAGTGTATCCTCTTTGCAGTGTGTTTGGTTCAGTGTATCCTCTCTCCAGTGTGTTTAGTTCAGTGCATCCTCTATCCAGTGGGTTTAGTTCAGTGCATCCTCTATCGAGTGGGTTTAGTTCAGTGTATCCTCTATGCAGTGTGTTTAGTTCAGTGTATCCTCTATCCAGTGTTTAGTTCAGTGTATCCTCTATCCAGTGTGTTTAGTTCAGTGTATCCTCTATCCAGTGTTTAGTTCAGTGTATCCTCTATCCAGTGGGTTTAGTTCAGTGTATCCTCTATCCAGGGTTTACTTCAGTGTATCCTCTATCCAGTGTTTGGTTCAGTGTATCCTCTGCCCAGTGTTTAGTTCAGTGTATCCTCTATCCAGTGGGTTTAGTTCAGTGTATCCTCTATCCAGTGTTTAGTTCAGTGTATCCTCTATCCAGTGGGTTTAGTTCAGTGTATCCTCCATCCAGTGTTTGGTTCATTGTATCCTCTATCCAGTGTTTAGTTCAGTGTATCCTCTATCCAGTGTGTTTCGTTCAGTGTATCCTCTCTCCAGTGGGTTTAGTTCAGTGTATCCCCTATCCAGTGTTTAGTTCAGTGTATCCTCTATCCAGTGCTTAGTTCAGTGTATCCTCTATCCAGTGTGTTTAGTTCAGTGTATCCTCTATCCAATGTGTTTAGTTCAGTGTATCCTCTATCCAGTGTTTAGTTCAGTGTATCCTCTATCCAGTGTTTAGTTCAGTGTATCCTCTATCCAGTGGGTTTAGTTCAGTGTATCCTCTATCCAGTGTGTTTAGTTCAGTGTATCCTCTATCCAGTGGGTTTAATTCAGTGTATCCTCTATCCAGTGTTTAGTTCAGTGTATCCTTTATCCAATGGGTTTAATTCAGTGTATCCTCTATCCAGTGTGTTTAGTTCACTGTATCCCCTATCCAGTGTTTAGTTCACTGTATCCCCTATCCAGTGTTTAGTTCACTGTATCCCCTATCCAGTGTTTAGTTCAGTGTATCCTCTATCCAGTGTGTTTAGTTCAGTGTATCCTCTATCCAGTGTTTAGTTCAGTGTATCCTCTATCCAGTGTGTTTAGTTCAGTGTATCTTCTATCCAGTGTTTAGTTCAGTGTATCCTCGATCCAGTGTGCTTAGTTCAGTGTATCCTCTCTCCAGTGTTTAGTTCAGTGTATCCTCTATCCAGTGTGTTTAGTTCAGTGTATCCTCTATCGAGTGGGTTTAGTTCAGTGTATCCTCTATCGAGTGGGTTTAGTTCAGTGTATCCTCTATCCAGTGTGTTTAGTTCAGTGTATCCCCTATCCAGTGTTTAGTTCAGTGTATCCTCTCTCCAGTGTTTAGTTCAGTGTATCCTCTATCCAGTGTGTTTAGTTCAGTGTATCCTCTATGCAGTGTGTTTGGTTCAGTGTATCCTCTCTCCAGTGTGTTTAGTTCAGTGCATCCTCTATCCAGTGGGTTTAGTTCAGTGCATCCTCTATCGAGTGGGTTTAGTTCAGTGTATCCTCTATGCAGTGTGTTTAGTTCAGTGTATCCTCTATCCAGTGTTTAGTTCAGTGTATCCTCCATCCAGTGGGTTTAGTTCAGTGTATCCTCTATCCAGGGTTTACTTCAGTGTATCCTCTATCCAGTGTTTGGTTCAGTGTATCCTCTGCCCAGTGTTTAGTTCAGTGTATCCTCTATCCAGTGGGTTTAGTTCAGTGTATCCTCTATCCAGTGTTTAGTTCAGTGTATCCTCTATCCAGTGGGTTTAGTTCAGTGTATCCTCTATCCAGTGTTTGGTTCAGTGTATCCTCTATCCAGTGTTTAGTTCAGTGTATCCTCTATCCAGTGTGTTTCGTTCAGTGTATCCTCTCTCCAGTGGGTTTAGTTCAGTGTATCCTCTATCCAGTGTTTAGTTCAGTGTATCCTCTATCCAGTGTTTAGTTCAGTGTATCCTCTATCCAGTGTTTAGTTCAGTGTATCCTCTATCCAGTGTTTAGTTCAGTGTATCCTCTATCCAGTGTTTAGTTCAGTGTATCCTCTATCCAGTGTTTAGTTCAGTGTATCCTCTATCCAGTGTTTAGTTCAGTGTATCCTCTATCCAGTGTGTTTGGTTCAGTGTATCCTCTATCCAGTGTGATTAGTTCAGTGTATCCTCTATCCAGTGTTTAGTTCAGTGTATCCTCTATCCAGTGGGTTTAGCTCAGTGTATCCTCTATCCAGTGTGTTTAGTTCAGTGTATCCTCGATCCAGAGGTTAGTTCAGTGTATCCTCTATCCAGAGGTTAGTTCAGTGTATCCTCTATCCAGTGGGTTTAGTTCAGTGTATCCTCTATCTAGTGGGTTTCGTTCAGTGTATCCTCTATCCAGTGTGTTTGGTTCAGTGTATCCTCTATCCAGTGTGTTTAGTTCAGTGTATCCTCTATCCAGTGTGTTTAGTTCAGTGTATCCTCTCTCCAGTGTGTGTAGTTCAGTGTATCGTCTCTCCAGTGTGTCTAGTTCAGTGTATCCTCTATCCAGTGTGTTTAGTTCAGTGTATCCTCTATCCAGTGGGTTTAGTTCAGTGTATCCTCTATCCAGTGCTTAGTTCAGTGTATCCTCTAGCCAGTGTGTTTAGTTCAGTGTATCCTCTATCCAGTGTGTTTAGTTCAGTGTATCCTCTATCCAGTGTGTTTAGTTCAGTGTATCCTCTATCCAGTGTGTTTAGTTCAGTGTATCCTCTATCCAGTGTGTTTAGTTCAGTGTATCCTCTATCCAGTGGGTTTAGTTCAGTGTATCCTCTATCCACTGGGTTTAGTTCAGTGTATCCCCTATCCAGTGTTTAGTTCAGTGTATCCTCTATCCAGTGGGTTTGGTTCAGTGTATCCTCTATCCAGTGTTTAGTTCAGTGTATCCTCTCTCCAGTGTTTAGTTCATTGTATCCTCTATCCAGTGTGTTTAGTTCAGTGTATCCTCTATGCAGTGTGTTTGGTTCAGTGTATCCTCTATCCAGTGTTTAGTTCAGTGTATCCTCTATCCAGTGTGTTAAGTTCAGTGTATCCTCTATCCAGTGTTTAGTTCAGTGTATCCTCTCTCCAGTGTTTAGTTCATTGTATCCTCTATCCAGTGTGTTTAGTTCAGTGTGTCCTCTATCCAGTGGGTTTGGTTCAGTGTATCCTCTATCCAGTGTTTAGTTCAGTGTATCCTCTATCCAGTGTGTTTAGTTCAGTGTATCGTCTATCCAGTGTTTAGTTCAGTGTATCCTCTATCCAGTGTTTGGTTCAGTGTATCCTCTATCCAGTGTGTTTAGTTCAGTGTATCCTCTATCCTGTGTTTAGTTCAGTGTATCCTCTATCCAGTGTTTAGTTCAGTGTATCCTCTATCCAGTGGGTTTGGTTCAGTGTATCCTCTATCCAGTGTTTAGTTCATTGTATCCTCTATCCAGTGTTTAGTTCAGTTTATCCTCTATCCAGTGTGTTTAGTTCAGTGTATCCTCTATCCAGTGTTTAGTTCAGTGTATCCTCTATCCAGTGGGTTTAGTTCAGTGTATCCTTTATCCAGTGGGTTTAGTTCAGTGTATCCTCTATCCAGTGTGTTTAGTTCAGTGTATCCTCTATCCAGTGTTTAGTTCAGTGTATCCTCTATCCAGTGTTTTGTTCAGTGTATCCTCTATCCAGTGTTTAGTTCAGTGTATCCTCTATCCAGTGTTTAATTCAGTGTATCCTCTATCCAGTGGGTTTAGTTCAGTGTATCCTCTATCCAGTGTTTAGTTCAGTGTATCCTCTATCCAGTGTGTTCAGTTCAGTGTATCCTCTATCCAGTGTGTTTATTTCAGTGTATCCTCTATCCAGTGTTTAGTTCAGTGTATCCTCTATCCAGTGTGTTTAGTTCAGTGTATCCTCTATCCAGTGGGTTTTGTTCAGTGTATCCTCTGTCCAGTGTTTAGTTCAGTGTATCCTCTATCCAGTGTGTTTAGTTCAGTGTATCCTCTATCCAGTGTTTAGTTCAGTGTATCCTCTATCCAGTGTTTAGTTCAGTGTATCCTCTATCCAGTGTGTTTAGTTCAGTGTATCCTATAGCCAGTGGGTTTAGTTCAGTGTATCCTCTATCCAGTGTTTAGTTCAGTGAATCCTCTATCCAGTGTTTAGTTCAGTGTATCCTCTGTCCAGTGTGTTTAGTTCAGTGTATCCTCTGTCCAGTGTGTTTAGTTCAGTGTATCCTCTATCCAGTGTGTTTAGTTCAGTGTATCCTCTATCCAGTGTTTAGTTCAGTGTATCCTCTGTCCAGTGTGTTTAGTTCAATGTATCCTCTATCCAGTGGGTTTAGTTCAGTGTATCCTCCATCCAGTGGGTTTAGTTCAGTGTATCCTCTATCCAGTGTTTAGTTCAGTGTATCCTCTATCCACTGTGTTTAGTTCAGTGTATCCTCTATCCAGTGGGTTTAGTTCAGTGTATCCTCAGTCCAGTGGGTTTAATTCAGTGTATCCTCTATCCAGTGGGTTTAATTCAGTGTATGCTCTATCCAGTGTTTAGTTCAGTGTATCCTCTATCCAGTGTTTAGTTCAGTGTATCCTCTCTCCAGTGTTTAGTTCAGTGTATCCTCTATCCAGTGTGTTTAGTTCAGTGTATCCCCTATCCAGTGTTTAGTTCAGTGTATCCTCTATCCAGTGGGTTTACTTCAGTGTATCCTCTATCCAGTGTGTTTAGTTCAGTGTATCCTCTATCCAGTGGGTTTAGTTCAGTGTATCCTCTATCCAGTGGGTTTAGTTCAGTCTCTCCTCTATCCAGTGTTTAGTTCAGTGTATCCTCTATCCAGTGTTTAGTTCAGTGTGTCCTCTATCCAGTGGGTTTAGTTCAGTGTATCCTCTATCCAGTGGGTTTAGTTCAGTGTATCCTCTATCCAGTGCTAAGTTCAGTGTATCCTTTATCCAGCGTTTGGTTCAGTGTATCCTCTATGCAGTGTTTAGTTCAGTGTATCCTCTATCCAGTGGGTTTAGTTCAGTGTATCCTCTATCCAGTGTTTAGTTCAGTGTATCCTCTATCCAGTGTGTTTAGTTCAGTGTATCCTCTATCCAGTGTTTAGTTCAGTGTATCCTTTATCCAGTGTTTAGTTCAGTGTATCCTCTATCCAGTGTGTTTGGTTCAGTGTATCCTCTATCCAGTGTTTAGTTCAGTGTATCCTCTATCCAGTGTTTAGTTCAGTGTATCCTCTATCCAGTGTGTTTAGTTCATTGTATCCTCTATCCAGTGTTTAGTTCAGTGTATCCTCTATCCGGTGTGTTTAGTTCAGTGTATCCTCTGTCCAGTGTTTAGTTCAGTGTATCCTTTATCCAGTGTTTAGTTCAGTGTATCCTCTATCCAGTGTGTTTAGTTCATTGTATCCTCTATCCAGTGTTTAGTTCAGTGTATCCTCTATCCAGTGTTTAGTTCAGTGTATCCTCTATCCAGTGGGTTCAGTTCAGTGTCTCCTCTATCCAGTGTGTTTATTTCAGTGTATCCTCTATCCAGTGTTTAGTTCAGTGTATCCTCTATCCAGTGTGTTTAGTTCAGTGTATCCTCTATCCAGTGGGTTTAGTTCAGTGTATCCTCTGTCCAGTGTTTAGTTCAGTGTATCCTCTACCCAGTGTGTTTAGTTCAGTGTATCCTCTATCCAGTGTTTAGTTCAGTGTATCCTCTATCCAGTGTTTAGTTCAGTGTATCCTCTATCCAGTGGGTTTAGTTCAGTGTATCCTCTATCCAGTGTTTAGTTCAGTGAATCCTCTATCCAGTGTTTAGTTCAGTGTATCCTCTATCCAGTGTGTTTAGTTCAGTGTATCCTCTATCCAGTGTTTAGTTCAGTGTATCCTCTATCCAGTGTGTTTAGTTCAGTGTATCCTCTATCCAGTGGGTTTAGTTCAGTGTATCCTCAGTCCAGTGGGTTTAATTCAGTGTATCCTCTATCCAGTGGGTTTAATTCAGTGTATGCTCTATCCAGTGTTTAGTTCAGTGTATCCTCTATCCACTGTGTTTAGTTCAGTGTATCCTCTATCCAGTGTGTTTAGTTCAGTGTATCCTCTATCCAGTGGGTTTAGTTCAGTGTATCCTCTATCCAGTGGGTTTAGTTCAGTGTATCCTCTATCCAGTGTTTAGTTCAGTGTATCCTCTATCCAGTGGGTTTAGTTCAGTGTATCCTCTATCCAGTGGGTTTAGTTCAATGTATCCTCTATCCAGTGTGTTTAGTTCAGTGTATCCTCTTATCCAGCGTTTGGTTCAGTGTATCCTCTATCCAGTGCTAAGTTCAGTGTATCCTTTATCCAGCGTTTGGTTCAGTGTATCCTCTATGCAGTGGGTTTAGTTCAGTGTATCCTCTATCCAGTGTTTAGTTCAGTGTATGCTCTGTCCAGTGGGTTTAGTTCAGTGTATCCTCTATCCAGTGGGTTTAGTTCAGTGTATCCTGTATCCAGTGGGTTTAGTTCAGTGTATCCTCTATCCAGTGTGTTTCGTTCAGTGTATCCTCTATCCAGTGTGTTTAGTTCAGTGTATCCTCTATCCAGTGGGTTTAGTTCAGTGTATCCTCTATCCAGTGTTTAGTTCAGTGTATCCTCTACCCAGTGTGTTTAGTTCAGTGTATCCTCTATCTAGTGGGTTTAGTTCAGTGTAGCCTCTATCCTGGGTTTAGTTCAGTGTATCCTCTATCCAGTGTTTAGTTCAGTGTATCCTCTATCCAGTGGGTTTAGTTCAGTGTATCCTCTATCCAGTGTTTAGTTCAGTGTATCCTCTATCCAGTGGGTTTAGTTCAGTGTATCCTCTATCCAGTGTGTTTAATTCAGTGTATTCTCTATCCAGTGTTTAGTTCAGTGTCTCCTTTATCCAGCGTTTGGTTCAGTGTATCCTCTATCCAGCGTGTTTAGTTCAGTGTATCCTCTATCCAGTGGGTTTAGTTCAGTGTATCCTCTATCCAGTGGGTTTAGTTCAGTGTATCCTCTATCCAGTGGGTTTAGTTCAGTGTATCCTCTATCCAGTGCTAAGTTCAGTGTATCCTTTATCCAGCGTTTGGTTCAGTGTATCCTCTATCCAGTGTTTAGTTCAGTGTATCCTCTATCCAGTGGGTTTAGTTCAGTGTATCCTCTATCCAGTGTTTAGTTCAGTGTATCCTCTATCCAGTGTGTTTAGTTCAGTGTATCCTCTATCCAGTGTTTAGTTCAGTGTATCCTTTATCCAGTGTTTAGTTCAGTGTATCCTCTATCCAGTGTGTTTGGTTCAGTGTATCCTCTATCCAGTGTTTAGTTCAGTGTATCCTCTATCCAGTGTTTAGTTCAGTGTATCCTCTATCCAGTGTGTTTAGTTCATTGTATCCTCTATCCAGTGTTTAGTTCAGTGTATCCTCTATCCGGTGTGTTTAGTTCAGTGTATCCTCTGTCCAGTGTTTAGTTCAGTGTATCCTTTATCCAGTGTTTAGTTCAGTGTATCCTCTATCCAGTGTGTTTAGTTCATTGTATCCTCTATCCAGTGTTTAGTTCAGTGTATCCTCTATCCAGTGTTTAGTTCAGTGTATCGTCTATCCAGTGGGTTCAGTTCAGTGTCTCCTCTATCCAGTGTGTTTATTTCAGTGTATCCTCTATCCAGTGGGTTTAGTTCAGTGTATCCTCTATCCAGTGTTTAGTTCAGTGTATCCTCTATCCACTGTGTTTAGTTCAGTGTATCCTCTATCCAGTGTGTTTAGTTCAGTGTATCCTCTATCCAGTGGGTTTAGTTCAGTGTATCCTCTATCCAGTGGGTTTAGTTCAGTGTATCCTCTATCCAGTGTTTAGTTCAGTGTATCCTCTATCCAGTGGGTTTAGTTCAGTGTATCCTCTATCCAGTGGGTTTAGTTCAATGTATCCTCTATCCAGTGTGTTTAGTTCAGTGTATCCTCTTATCCAGCGTTTGGTTCAGTGTATCCTCTATCCAGTGCTAAGTTCAGTGTATCCTTTATCCAGCGTTTGGTTCAGTGTATCCTCTATGCAGTGGGTTTAGTTCAGTGTATCCTCTATCCAGTGTTTAGTTCAGTGTATGCTCTGTCCAGTGGGTTTAGTTCAGTGTATCCTCTATCCAGTGGGTTTAGTTCAGTGTATCCTGTATCCAGTGGGTTTAGTTCAGTGTATCCTCTATCCAGTGTGTTTCGTTCAGTGTATCCTCTATCCAGTGTGTTTAGTTCAGTGTATCCTCTATCCAGTGGGTTTAGTTCAGTGTATCCTCTATCCAGTGTTTAGTTCAGTGTATCCTCTACCCAGTGTGTTTAGTTCAGTGTATCCTCTATCCAGTGGGTTTAGTTCGGTGTATCCTCTATGCAGTGGGTTTCGTTCAGTGTATCCTCTATCTAGTGGGTTTAGTTCAGTGTAGCCTCTATCCTGGGTTTAGTTCAGTGTATCCTCTATCCAGTGTTTAGTTCAGTGTATCCTCTATCCAGTGGGTTTAGTTCAGTGTATCCTCTATCCAGTGTGTTTAGTTCAGTGTATCCCCGATCCAGTGTTTAGTTCAGTGTATCCTCTATCCAGTGGGTTTAGTTCAGTGTATCCTCTATCCAGTGTGTTTAATTCAGTGTATTCTCTATCCAGTGTTTAGTTCAGTGTCTCCTTTATCCAGCGTTTGGTTCAGTGTATCCTCTATCCAGCGTGTTTAGTTCAGTGTATCCTCTATCCAGTGGGTTTAGTTCAGTGTATCCTCTATCCAGTGGGTTTAGTTCAGTGTATCCTCTATCCAGTGGGTTTAGTTCAGTGTATCCTCTATCCAGTGTTTTTAATTCAGTGTATTCTTTATCCAGTGTTTAGTTCAGTGTATCCACTATCCAGTGTGTTTAGTTCAGTGTATCCACTATCCAGTGTGTTTAGTTCAGTGTATCTTCTATCCAGTGTGTTTAGTTCAGTGTATCCTCTATCCAGTGTTTAGTTCAGTGTATGCTCTGTCCAGTGGGTTTAGTTCAGTGTATCCTCTATCCAGTGGGTTTAGTTCAGTGTATCCTCTATCCAGTGGGTTTAGTTCAGTGTATCCTCTATCCAGTGTTTAGTTCAGTGTATCCTCTACCCAGTGTGTTTAGTTCAGTGTATCCTCTATCCAGTATGTTTAGTTCAGTGCATCCTCTATCCAGTGGGTTTAGTTCAGTGTATCCTCTATCCAGTGCTAAGTTCAGTGTATCCTTTATCCAGCGTTTGGTTCACTGTATCCTCTTATCCAGTGTTTAATTCAGTGTATCCTCTATCCAGTGTGTTTAATTCAGTGTATTCTCTATCCAGTCTTTAGTTCAGTGTATCCTCTATGCAGTGTGTTTAGTTCAGTGTATCTTCTATCCAGTGGGTTTAGTTCAGTGTATCCTCTATCCAGTGTGTTTGGTTCAGTGTATCCTCTATCCAGTGTGTTTGGTTCAGTGTATTCCCTATCCAGTGTTTAGTTCAGTGTATCCTCTATACAGTGGGTTTAGTTCAGTGTATCCTCTATCCCGTGTGTTATTTCTGTTCCAGCACCATGGGATCTGTGGGGTTCACCCAATCGAGCTACGTGAGTTCATCGCGGAGTGCACGGACGCTCCGAACTCTGGCAAGTTCCGCGAGGTGGAGAGTTCGGTCTGCTCCTTTTTCTGCTGTTGCGACAGGTAAAGTAAAAGTGGCGAGACGGTCGTTTCTGTGCCCCTGGTAAGGTGAGCTTTAAGTAGTCGGCAGAATCCCCCTCCTCTAAGGGGAGCTGTAGGCCAGTGAAGAGATGCACACCCGGCGAGGGCTCAAATCCACACTTGCCAGTTGTCTCATGGTCAACTCATGACCACCCCGGGAAGGAGTTTGGATGCAAGATTGCAACATCGGAACAGGAGGAGGCCATTCAGCCCCTCGAAACTGTTCCGCAATTCAATTAGCTCATGGCTGATCTGTATCTTAACTCCATTTACCTACCTTGGTACCATCTCCCTCGATACCCATACCCAACAAAACTCTCTTCAATCTCAGTTTTGACATTTTCAGTTGACCCCTGCTGCCTCTTTTTCCCCCCCCCTCTCTTCCCCCTCCCCCCCCCTCTCAACAGCTATTTGGGGGGAGTGAGTTCCACATTTCCACTACCCTTTTTGTGAAGAAGTGCTTCCTGACATCACCCTTGAACGGCCTGGCTCTGATTTTAAAGTTATGCCCCCTTGTTCGGGACTCCCTTAATCTTCTATACTCGAGGGAATACAGGCCGAGTGACATGAATCTACTGAGTGGCCTGCGGGTGGCGCTGTCCGGGGAGCGTATAAATACTCGGGCACGGGCCCAGCTTGCGCAGGACATTCTTAACGGGAACTAGTGACGGACACAATTGGACCTCCATGTTGTAAAACAGTTGATTAAAACTTTGTTTAACGCTTAGACCAAGTGCCTAGTAGTTTTCTTACGTCACCGAGTCTGTAACCTGTCCTCATAATTTATCCCTTTTAACCCCGCTATCAGTTTGCTGAATCTGTGCTGCACACCAACGTTCCCTCTAAGCTGCGCGGCTCTCTGCTGGTCCCGGGCAGCCCAGGACCGGCTTTTTCAATGTTAAGTTTTGCGCAACTGTGAATGGCCACGCAGCCCCTTAAAGAGGCCGTGCACCCAAAAAAATAATTACGGTGAACATTGCTGCACCCCCTCCAAGGCCAGCATCTCCTCCGAGGTGCAGTGACCGGGACTGAACACAGTTACTCTAGATGGGGTCTAACCCGAGCTCAGTACAGCTGGAACATAACTCCCACCCCTTGTGTTCCAGCCCCCTCGAGATAAAGGACAACATTCCATTCGCCTTTCTCATTATTTTCTGTACCTGTCCACCAGCTTTTAGTGATTTCTGTACTTGGACCCTGAAAAATCTCTCTGCTCCTCCACAGTTCCCAGCTTCTCACCATTTAGAGAATCCTCTGATCGATCTTTCTTCGGTCCAAGGTGGATGAGCTCACACTTCCCCACACTGAACTCCATCTGCCACAGTTTTGCCCACTCACTGAATCTATCGATGTCCCTTTGCAACTTTCCGTTCCCATCTACACTATTTACTGTGCCACCTAACTTGGTGTCATTGGATCCTGGTGATGATCAACCGGCCAGGCTCCTTAATGGGAGATGGAGACCCGTTGGTGAGGGCCTTCTGTAACTGCAGGCCAGTGCCCTAACTGGTCAAATGCTGCTGGAAGGACAAGTGGGGATCTAACTGGAGCTGCGTGCATTGCCACAGCCTTCATCCTCGCTGATGCTGTGCCCCAGTCCCATCGCTCCTATCCTTTCCAAGCTCCACCCCTTTCCCTGTGTCCCAGTTTGTCGATTTCAATATTCTCGTCCTTGTTATGGACTCTCCATGGTCTCGCCCAGCTGCCTCCTCCGCTATCTCCTCCAGCCTTGCGTCCCCGTCTTCTGCTCCGGTTCACCATTGACGGGCCACTTGTTCAACCGCCGCCCTCTGGAGTTCTGTGCCCTGCTCCCGCCAACTCGCCACCTCCCTCTGTGCTTCCAAAAACCTCAAAACCCACCTCCTTGAGGGTGTCTTTGGTTCCCCAGCCCAGTCTCTCCATTCCCCTCCCCTTTTGGTGCCCACTCCTCTCCTTGCTGTGAAGTCCTCGAGACACCGTCCTGGATTATGGAGAAATGCAAGGTGACGCTGGTTACTCTCCAGCGAGTATACCCAGGAGTCCCTACGCCATTGGATTGTGGAAACCTGCACCCGAACACTGGGTGTGTCCCTACAGGGAGAGAATGTTCGCTCCACACTGGGCAAACGGAGACTCCGCCCGTGTGGCTTTTCCAGCTTGGGTTGGAGACTCTTCAACACGGTGTTTGGGCTTTCTGGACGTGTTAAACATCTCTTCCCGCGGCCCCCCCCCATCCCCAGGGACAGTGTTCATGCTAGTTTGCTTGCCCCTCTCGAGTGGCATCAATCCCAGAATGAGACATGGTCTCGGGCAATGTTCCCTCTAAGCTGCGCTTTGTTCTGCATGGCCTGTTTATTTCAATGCGCGGTCCCTTTAAATTTCTGCGCACACGCGGTATTTCCATTGCAAAGGCTTGTGAGCGGCCTGCGTGGGATCATGCAGATCACTGCGCGGCCGCGCACGTGTGTAGCTTAGAGGGAATGTTGGTTTCGGGCCTATTTTGAAGGACCAATAAGAGCGACACTGAGTTGCTCCAATGTGGCCTAATGAGAATCAGCACAAGAGATGCCCCTTTCAGGGCACCACTAATAAACAACCATTAAACTAAGAATGCTTAAAGTAAAGCGACAAAAAATCAACGAAATGATAACTCTGTCTTTAAGACTCTCTATATTCTGCGGTGCCCACCGGTCACGGAAGGTCTGCTGCACCTGGCATTCCCAGGCGGTCTCCCATCCTAGTGCTAACCAAGCTTAACTCTGGTCAAACCGGATCAGGAGCTTCACAGCGTAGTTTGGATCAGTGTTGATTAATTAATTGGAAAAATAATGAATTGTTCTGAGAGTTTGGGAGCTGTGCTTATGCGGCAGAATCTAATTGGCACCCGTCTCTGCCCCCTCCCTCCCGCAGGATGACCACCTACGAGGACACCCTCTTGGTAAACTGAACGCCGTGTAAGCTCGAGGGGCTGCCCGGACCTTGCCCAGTGATCCCACCTGGCCACACGCAGTGTACAGTAACTGAAATCTTCCAAACAAACGCAGTGTGTCGGGGAGGCTTCACAAAGGCGATGTCCGCGGTGCTTTCAGGGGACCCTGGGAGATCCAGCAGAGTGGGTCGCGGGTGCCATCTTCTGGAGTAACGGAAACCCTTCCTCCAAACAACCGATCAAAGAAATGGACAACGCGTTTATCATACGGAAGAATATTTTTGAATGCAGAGATATGATATTAATTTTTTAATGTATTAACCTGAAGGGAACATTACTGAGAGACAATCATGTTATTTAATGATTTTTAAGGCATTGAAATTCCTCTGCCTCCCTGCTATCCCACTAATTGATATGAAGTATGACAGTAACTGCTCCTCTTACCCGATGGTAGGCTAGACTTGACCAGGTTTCAAGAACGTGCTGGTCTGTGCCGGACAGTACTCCCTGCTAAACCGCTCTGTGTCCTGTGACTATCTTAGGCCGGGTCATTTTTTCCTGCTTTCCTGCATTGCTGAACTTGATCAACGTGTTGGCAAATGGGACAGAATTAAACTTTGGGGACTGTGTAGCGCTCTGAGGTCAGTGGTCTCGCTGTAATCTCCACAGTGATCACGCTGTAAGCCATTTAATTAGATCTGTATCTTAACTCCATTTACCCACCGTGCTTCCATAATCATTTTAAACACCTCAATTAGATCACCGCTTAATCTTCTATCCTCAAGAGAATACAAACCTAGTCTATGCAACCTGCCCTCATAATTTAACCCTTTTAGCCCCGGTATCAGTCTGGTGAATCTGCGCTGCACGCCCGCCAAGGCCAATATATTCTTCCTGAGGGGCAGTGTCCAGAACTGAACGCAGTACTCCAGGTTTTTTTTGTATGCTCGTTGTTGACTTTCCCACCAGGCTGGTTGATCAACTGGAAAGGCCAGTTGGTGAGTGGACTGGGCATCAGAAGTGTCTCTTTAAAAGACCAGCCCTTTTTTTTGGCTCCACTGATGGCCAATGAGTTGGAGGTGGTGCAAAACTTACGGCAGGACTTACAGCAGGCAGTGTATCTTACAGCAAGCAAAGTCTGTTTACTCCGCCAAGTCTGTTTAAACAGCGCACTACAGCAAACAGTCTACAGAGTCTATTTAATTAGAGTCTCTATAAATGCCTCCCAATAAAAGCAGGGCGATTTCTCCAGCCAAATGCAGTGAGTGGAGGATAGTTACATACAAATTATGTGCATATAATTAACCCAGTCACTTCTAGCAGTGCGGTCTCCAGGCGTGATTGATGGGGAATTACCCAATCATCTCCATTCTGGCCATGACTTGTGGTCTCCCTATACGCAGCCTTTTTGGGTTTTTTCCCCCCCATTTGCCTCTTGGGCGGTCTGATGCGGAGACGTTAAGTATTGAGGTGGTTCAGGTTTTCGGTGAATGTTCACACAGCAGCCCAGGACTCCCCCCGCCCCCCCCCCCCCCCTCCTGTCCCTTGTCTGGTTTCGGGTTTAGGTCTGAGGCCGTTTATCACACGGCACTGGTGGGACGACTTTCTGTGGCATCTTCGAGCAGCAGGATCCCCTTCAGCACTTTTTGAAATCATGTCTTAACTAAGAATAGATTCATGTATGAGAGGGGTCCCTACTTATTTGGCGAGCGGTATTGGGGCTAATAGAGCCAGCACCAGTAGCAGAGGGGCTGAAAATTTAAGGAGTCTAACTTTTTTATTTTTAATTACTTTATTTTAAAACTTTTTTTTTAATCATGGTTTTGGTACCTTTTTAAGGCCAGACTGCGTGAAGTGGAAGTCCAGTCACAAACTGACTGAGCCGCACTGTTAGCCCGCAGCTGTGGTGTGACAGCCGGGCGCTGTACTTGCATTGCTTCCAGTCGCTGAGGTGGCCGGGGTTATGGGGGAAAGGGGGTGGGTGGGGTTTTTGCAGGGGGGCGCGGCGCGGCGGGGAGGTTTGAGGGGAGGGGGCGCCGCGAAGGTGGGGGTGTGGGTTTGTGGGAGGGGCCGGCACAAGAGCAATAGGAAAGCCACCAACAGGACACTGAGACAGTCTTATGCCTTCCCCAGGCCCACCCCCACCTTCCTAAGGCACCTTTCCCGGGCTGCTGCCTGAAATGCTTCGTGCAGGTAGGTGCGAAAAAGAAAAAGGCGAATGCTCGGAATCTGAAGTGAAATCCGAAAATGTCGGAAATGCACAGCAGGTCGCTCAGCAGCTGAGAGGGAGAGCGGACACGTTCACTTCAGGCTCAACTCCCCATCTCATCCGCTGCTCGAAAAAAAGAGTGTCTACAGCCGACCCCCTCGGATGTTTGGATTGGGTTTTGATGAAGGGTCTACACCTGACCAACGTTCCCGCTAATGGTTTTTTGGGTGCGCGGCCCATTCAGATTACCGCGCATGTGCGTTTTTTCCCCCCCCATTATAACTGCGCGGGACTTCCAGATCAAAGGGAATATTGCACCCGACCCCCTCGGATGTTTGGTTCTGGCTCTGATGAAGGGTCGACACCAGTGTTCCCGTTAAGCTGTGCGGCCGCCCGGCGGTCTGGAGGTGCCGCGCTGGCCGCTCACCGGCTTTTAAACGGGAAAAACTGCGCATGCGCGGAAATTTGAATGGGCCGCGCAGCCCGTTAAAGTGACCGCGCACCCTAAAAAACTAGTGATCATTGGTCGAGACCTGACCCCCCCCCCCCCCCCCCATCGGATGTGCTGGTTCTGATGAGTCTACACCTGACCCTCTCCGATACTGATGGGCCTGTGCATTCATCGTGTGTTGAGTATGTTTGTGCCTGTGTCCATGCTTTAGACGGCTACTGCCCATAGATTGTGCGCATTGTACAGGAGTGATTAATCTCGCAGGGAAGCGTGGGTCATTCTGGAAACTTGCGATCCATGTGTTGAGGGTTTGTGTTCCACTAAACCAGGAACTTCACGCCTCTTCATAGTTTGGGATCATTTTTAGGTATGAACAAAGCACTTTAGGGAATTAGAATACTTAACAGCTGATTAGGTTTGTATTCGACTTGACAGCTTCTTAGGCCCATTTTCCAGCACAGGCTGATTGGCCTCCTTCTGTGCTGTAACCATTCTGACTCTAACCAAACATCCCGTGTGTGTGTGTATTTTTCCTGCCTCTGCTGTGCTGGTCAGAATTCAGGAGCAGTCTGTTCCGAGATAATATAACGGCCTGTGTACAATTTCCTGTATTATACTTCTGTTTCCTAGATGCACAACTAATAAATTAAATCTCATGTATTTCCCTTGTTCATTGTTTTATTCTAGATCTTGTCTCTGGTTCATTGTTGCCAGCAACTCCTGCAAGTGTATTCATGTCCCCTACGATCTGGAGTGCAGCTTATTTTTACTGCCCAGTATCTAGTTAAGTGATAGTGTAACGTACACCCTTTGTTGCATAACCTACTGTAAGCTTGCATGCTTTTTCCAGTCTTCACAGCCAGCGGACTGAAAAGCAATCTTGTGCGATGAGACATGATGGTAAACTAACGACCTCATTTACATAAAATATACAAATGAGCGGAAAACAGTCTTCACGATGAGCTCTGTTAACTTACTACCGTTCTTCATTTCCTGAAAATAACAAGGTCTAAACTCTGCTAATACTTTGGGTGAAAGCCCACTTGCAAGCCCTAAGTTCTGTCTTTCTGTTACGATATTCATATGTTCATTCTATGATTTTGTTATCTTTCTGCAAAAGGGAGAAAGAAAAAGATTAAGTGTCCTTCGCCCCCCTCCCTGAACTCTGCATTTGGGAGATTGGCCTGTGAGTTGCCAATCAAAGTTAGCATTCTAATATTTTCTCCCCTTTGATGTGGGAGCCTCGGGCACCTGAATGATCATTCAGCCAAGTCCCCTACTGGGTACATTGAATGAAAACCATTCTTGGCCATTTAGATGTGTAAAGAAACCATTTCATCATCATGGCATGAAATGCTTAGACTAGACATACTTTTTACTAAATTACAATGGCAACAGTCTAGATTCCGTGCCTGCTGGTTTAGGAGTTTTATATATAAATCACAAATAATAAAAGGGACAGTGGCAGCATGGATATGGAATTGGCTACGTGATAGGAAACAGAGTAGTGGTGAACGGTTGTTTTTCAGACTGGAGGAAGCTATACAGCTGGTGTTCCCCAGGGGTTGCTTCCAGGACCACTGCTTTTCTTGTATGTTAATGACTTAGACGTGGGTGTACAGGGCACAATTTCAAAATTTGCTGATGACACAAAACTTGGAAGTATAGTGAACAGTGAGGAGGCGAGTGATAGACTTCAGGAAGACATAGGCAGGCTGGTGAAATGGGCGGACACGTGGCAGATGAAATTTAACGCAGAAAAGTGTGAAGTGATACATTTTGGTAGAAAGAATGAGGAGAGGACATATAAACTAAATGGTACAATCCTGAAGGTGCATGAACAGAAAGACCTGGGGGTATGTGTGCACAAATCATTGAAGGTGGCAGAGCAGGTTGAGAAAGTTACAATGATAGACTGGAGAAGCTGGGGTTGTTCTCCTTGGAGCAGAGGAGATTTGATCGAGGTGTTCAAAATCATGAGGGGTCTGGACAGAGTAGAGAGAGAGAAACTGTTCCCATTGGCAGAAGGGTCGAGAACCAGCGGACACAGATTTAAGGTGATTGACAAAAGAACCAAAGGTGATGTAAGAAAAAACTTTGTAACACAGCGCGTGGTTAAGATCTGGAATGCACTGCCTGAATGGGTGGTGGGGGCAGACTCGATCACGGCTTTCAAAAGGGAGCTGGATAAGTATCTGAAGGAAAGAAATTTGCAGGGCTACGGGGAAAGGGGGGGGAGTGGGACGAGCTGAAGTGCTCTTGCAGAGAGCCGACACGGGCTCGAGGGGCTGAATGGCCTCCTTCTGTGCTGTAACTATTCCATGATTCTAACATGGATACAGGCCATTTGGCCCAACCAACCCATGGTGACCCCTTTTAAGCTAAATCATTATTATAGCAACATCCCATTAATTGAAGAAAATCCTGTACGAAATGCTACAAATATTCCCACCCCAGGAATTTGGCCCACACAGATCAGGAAGAGTGCGGGTTTGATGCATGGTGTCTACGTTGGACTAAGTTGGTGGTAGAAGTTCTGCTATTGGCCCTGATGCCCCTCCCTGGTGAGGAAAAGGAAAAATTAGATCGGGTTCCTGCTCCTGATCCAGCAGGCCCTCTTACCTGTGTACCAGTAGCTTCATGATCCCCCTGGGCTGGGGGAGGGTCTGATGGAATGGGATGCCTGCCCCGCCCTCCGGGCTGAAGTTGAGTAACACACTGTCCAGGCTCGAGTATGAAGATCGAGGCAGCAGCAGGTTATCAGCACCCATCAGATGATGGGGGCAGGGACATCCTCTTCACCCCTCTCCCTTTGTCCAAAACTGGTGCTGAGGCCAACTGCAGAGCCCTAACTCTTACCCTGACTGAGATTGGCTGACTCACCAGAGATCAGCAATTGCATGTGAACTCCTGATCTGTATGGAGTACCACAGAGGAAAGGACGTATAGCACCATCTCATGGCCCCGATGGTGGTGGTTGTACTGAAAGGGTGTCTGATGGGTAACTACAGGCGTGGAGTGTTCAATGGCCAAGATTCCTGTGTACCACAACCTTACCTTTAATACGTGGCCCTGTGTACCACAACCTTTAATACGTGGCCCTGTGTACCACAACCTTACTTTTAATACGTGGCCCTGTGTACCACAACCTTACTTTTAATACGTGGCCCTGTGTACCACAACCTTACCTTTAATACGTGGCCCTGTGTACCACAACCTTACCTTTAATACGTGGCCCTGTGTACCACAACCTTACTTTTAATACGTGGCCCTGTGTACCACAACCTTTAATACGTGGCCCTGTGTACCACAACCTTACCTTTAATACGTGGCCCTGTGTACCACAACCTTTAATACGTGGCCCTGTGTACCACAACCTTTAATACGTGGCCCTGTGTACCACAACCTTACCATTAATACGTGGCCCTGTGTACCACAACCTTTAATACGTGGCCCTGTGTACCACAACCTTACTTTTAATACGTGGCCCTGTGTACCACAACCTTACCATTAATACGTGGCCCTGTGTACCACAACCTTTAATACGTGGCCCTGTGTACCACAACCTTTAATACGTGGCCCTGTGTACCACAACCTTACTTTTAATACGTGGCCCTGTGTACCACAACCTTTAATACGTGGCCCTGTGTACCACAACCTTTTAATACGTGGCCCTGTGTACCACAACCTTACCTTTAATACCTGGCCCTGTGTGGCTGATCTGTTAGAGAGCTCACCTAATCCGTGTAGCTGCTGAGTTATGGTAGTACGGACCTCTGTCAAGCCTCTGTTCCCTCGCCACCGATTCCATTCCCCTCCCTGGCGATTGTCCGAGGCTGAACCAGACTATTTGCAACCTTGCCATCCTATTCGACCCCGAGCTGAGCCTCCGATCACACACCCCCTCCATCACCAAGACCGCCTACTTCCACCTCCTCCTAATACTGTTCATCTCCGCCCCTGCCTCTGCCCGTCTGCTGCTGAATCGCTCTTCCGTGCTTTTGTTGCCACCAGACTCGAGACTCGACTATTCCAACGCTGCCCTGACCGGCCTCCCGCCCCCCCCCCCCCCGGCTCCATAAACTTGAGCTCATCCAAAACTGCTGCCCGTGTCCTGACTCGCACCTCGTCCTGTTCACCCATCACCAGTGTCCCCTTTAAGCTGTGTAGCCGCGCAGTGCTCTCGAGCTCCCATGCAGCTGGTGAGCCGGCTTTTAAATGGGAAAAACCCGCTCGTGAGCGGAATTTTGAATGGGCCACACAGCCTGTTAAAGGGACCGCGTGCTCCAAAAATAATTACAGGGATCATTGCCCGTCACCCCTGTGTTCACTGAGCTACATTGGCTCCCAGTCCGGCAGTACCGCAAATTTAAAATTCTCTATCTCTAAGACGTTCCTTAAAACTTACCTCTTTGACTAAGCTTTTGATCATCTGTCCTTATCTGTCCTCCTTTGGTTTGGTGTCAGATATTGTTTGGTTACGCTCCAGTGAAGCACCTTGTGATGTTTTAAAGGGGCTACACAAATGCAAGTTGTTGGGATATTTGGCTGTAGAAGGCTTCACAGCTGGGCCTGAACAACCGACACAGACGTGCGTTCCAGAAGGAGTTCACAAGGTAACAATCGGGGGAGGTGGGGAAACTCTGGCTGCTTTATTTTCCATTTTCCACCCCCTCCCGTAACCCGCTCCAGATCTGGAAGCAATGAGACCAACTGCGCTGTCCTGTTACCCCAGAGAGCTGCTTCCTCCGCACAAGCTGGGAATCAACCCCGGGGGGGCCCTGTGGTCCTTTGGGCTCGGTCACACGCTGCCTTTACTGATTGCCCTCGGGGAGCTGTGTGGGTTTTACGGGGGTTTGGTGCAGTCTCGTAAATGACCCTCGTAAATCTTTGCCTCGAGCTTTCGGAAGTTACTTTCAAAGATTGGTGCCTTTTAAAAAAAAATCTAGTTATAAAGTCTGAGGCAGTTGTAAAAACACGAGGCCCCACTTTGATTGGGGGAATGCATTGCGTGTCAGCAAGCTGTGTTGCGCTTTGATGTGAAGAAGTGGCGATCCTTTCGTCCCTCTCGTGTGGCCGCCTGAACTTTGATGCCAGCAGCTGAAAGTCATTACTCGATTGCTGACGGGTGATTTCCCAGCCGTGTCTGAGCTCATTCTGGAATGACTTAGCCTGAGGGAAGCAGCCAGGGCTCCTGTTGCTGATCACTGTCCAAGTGACTGGGCTGCAACGTGCCTTGGTGTGGATTTCAGCCAAGGACCTCGCACACGCACACACACAAAAAACATGGCTGCTTGGGCAATATAACAGGGAGGGACTTGCCAGTGTCCAAGGACCTGTAGCCTGCCAGGAGTTGGTGCCTTGAAGAGGAAAAGGGGGCCAGAACTGACACAGAAAATTCGCAATAACAACAGAAAATGCTGGAAAAACTCAGCAGGCCAGGCAACATCCGTGGAGAGAAAATAGAGTCAACGTTTCAGGTCAAGACTGGAAAGGCACAGGAAATGAAATAGATTAAAAGGCCAGGCTGGGGGCTGGGAGAGAACAAAAGAGAAGTGAAGAGACATTCAGAGGTATTCAAAACGAGACGCGATGGTGATAGGACTAGTAAAGAGACAAAAGTCGGCTCAGATTAAGTGTGAAATGCGCTGGCAGAATGGGAGACAGCTGCCATGGGGGAGAGAAAAAAAAAGGAGGGGGGGCACAAAACAAAGGTGTGGATAAAAAATAAGTAAAAATGTAATCACAGCTGTGTGCAAAGACCCCACCGCGTTTAAGGCGGAGCTCCAGTCTCCTGATCAAGGCGCTGCTTTGATCTGCCCGCTACCCCCGCTGCTGGTGCTGCAGTGCAGCCTTGTAGGCTCCGTCACACCCCCCCCCCTGTCTGGGGCAACAGAGGGCGGGGAGAGGTGGTGGGGAGGGAGCGAGGGAGAGGCGATGCTGAGGAACCGTTTCTTCCGCAAGAGCCCTGCCTTCAGAAGAGTTGCGGAGAAAATACGCGGATAAGAAACGGCGATCAAGGTGCACGGTCTCTTTTCCCCCCAAGTGTTAATGCTCGGGCATGGATTACAAGCCAGTAACATTGCTGGATGAACGAGTAATAACTCTCAAATAACAACAGAAAACGCTGGAAAAACTCAGCAGGCCAGACAACATCTGTGGAGAGAGAAACAGTCAACGTTTCGGGTCGAAACCCTTCATCAGGACTGAAAAAACACAGGAAATGAAACAGATTAAAAGGCAGTTTGGGGGCTGGGAACTGGGGGCGGGGATGAAAGAAGAGACATTAAGAGATATTCAAGGTGAGATGAGATGGTAATAGGATAGGTAACGAGACAAAGGATGGCTCGAGATGAAGTGTGAAATGCGCTGGCGGAGTGAGAGACAGCTGCCATGTGGGAGAGAGAGGAAAGGAAAAGGCACAAACCAAAAGTGTGGATAAAAAATATAAAAATATAATAGTAAAAACTCTCTCCTTGTGTAATAAACCAGTAATACTAGGTCATCATAACCGAGAGACGGTCGAATGATGCAGCTTTGTTCTTGTAGTTTTTCCGATCTGTGAATTCCTGGCACGATCTGCTGCCAAGCAGCGCCCCAGGAATTAGTTTTTGTGTAATTCCAGCGAGATGACCAATCCTTCAACACATTGAGCATTGTTTGTAAAAGCAACTGTATCCTCTCGGTAAGGGAGCAGCCCTCTCGAGCTGCCAGAGTGGAGCAACGGGAATACGGGGCCGCATTAAAGGGGAGGTCAGAATACAGAGGCCACGAGTACCTTTAAATGGGTATTACTTGTTTGAGAAAGAGGAAGATTAAAGGGCATGTGGAACAGGCCAGAGAGAGTGGGATTTTTTAAAAATTCATTTATGGGATGTGGGTGTCGCTGGCAAGGCTGGCATTTATTGCCCATCCCTAGTTGCCCTCGAGAAGGTGGTGGTGAGCCGCCTTCTTGAACCGCTGCAGTCCGTGTGGTGAAGGTACTCCCACAGTGCTGTTAGGTAGGGAGTTCCAGGATTTTGACCCAGCGACGATGAAGGAACGACGATATACTTCTAAGTCAGGATGGTGTGTGACTTGGAGGGGAACTTGGAGGTGGTGGTGTTCCCATGCGCCTGCTGCCCTTGTCCTTCTAGGTGGAAGAGGTCGCGGGTTTGGGAGGTGCTGCCGAAGAAGCCTTGGCGAGTTGCTGCAGTGCATCTTGTAGATGGTCCACACTGCAGCCACGGTACGCCGGTGGTGGAGGGAGTGGATGTTTAAGGTGGTGGATGGGGTGCCAATCAACTTACCTGCCACTTATCAGCCCAAGCCTGAATGTCGTCCAGATCTTGTTGCATGCGGGCATGGACTGCTTCATTATCTGAGGAGTTGTGAATGGCACTGAACACTGTGCAGTCATCAGCGAACGTCCCCATTTCTGACCTTAGACCTTCCGACTGATTAGACTCAGTGACTCGTGGAGGAAAAACCCCGGTGCAGACTCGGGTCGATTGAGCTCTTTCTGTGCGGTGCCATTCTATGACTCAGTGCCAGCTGCTGTCGGTGAGCCCGTTGTGTGGATCTGGCAGATGGCATGGTGTTGGAAGTGGCAGGGTGGGTCCCACTCCACACACACGGACCAGAGGGACTGGACTGAATCAGCATGGAGGGGGGGAGAGGAGGAGTTCTACAGGCTTGAAGTCACAGGAAGCAATAAATTAGGGAATCAGAATAGGAGCGTCTCTATTTCCAGGTGTAGGGCAGGATTTGGGGTATTTGGAGCAATAAATGAGGAAAGTTCGGAGCAGCTTTAACCCCAGTGGTACAGTTAGAATCGAGAGAGCCGTTTTATCTCGTGAATCTAATCGTGCATATATCTCACTCTCAAGTCCACTTACTCCGATCTCTCAGCTTTTCAGTTTTCTCCCTCCTGCACTTCACCTCCTTAACCTTCTCATCCATCCCTTCTCTTCCCCTTCTTCTCCTATACCTTCTCTCTACCCTTCTCCTCTTCCCCCTTTCTCTTTTCCTCTTTTTTCCTCTTCCCTTCTCCTCTTTCCTCTTCCCCTTTCTCCTCTTCCCCTTCTCCTCTTTCCCCTTTCCCCCTTTCCCCTCTTCTCCCCTTCTCTTTCCTCTTCCCCTTTTCCCCTTTCTCCTCTTCCCCTTCTCCTCTTTCCCCTTTCCCCCTTTCCCCTCTTCTCCCCTTCTCTTTTCCTCTTCTCCTCTTCCCCCCTTCTCCTCCTTTCCAGCGGGCCCTGATTCCTGCTACAGTTTTTCTGGCACTATCTGTCCTCTATTACCTGGCCCAGGTGATCATCTTCCACCTGTGAGTCTAAACACTGGTTGTGGCCAAGCTGTTTTGACTGTGGGAAGCATTGTTGCCGAGTGTGGTCCTGTCATTGGTCAAGGTGAGCTCACACATGCACGCTGCGGCAGGAGACATTGGATGGTGTAATGTATTGTCACATGGTTTAGTATGAGCATGCTCAGTTCGCTCTGGCCTAATAAAACAAGCACATGGACCAGCAACTCGTCCTGTCTCTGTCCTTTATTTGTTCTACCCACATATATTACACTTTGGCAATGAGGATTGGATCCCAAAGCCAGGGATCATGGAAGGACATAATGTTCAACCTTCAAGTGGAAAGGTTTAAGGTGAATTTGTGACACCTAAACTGAATTTTTGCGATGTTTTACTGTTAATGCTGATGCAGAATCGACTGTGATTTGCCTTCCTGTGTATGTATACACAGCAACAGCGACGTTGATTCTCACAGGTACACAGGTAGCGTGCCGAGTCACTGTTCAACGGGATTGGGACAATCATGGCCGGACTTACGGGATTCATTCAAAGCCTCGGCATGTATGACCGAGCTCGCGAACCATTCAGTTCTTACACTGAGCGGATGGAGATGTTTTTAAGGCCAATAACATTATTGAGACCGAAGGTGCAGATGAGAATGTTTAAGCTCAAAATAAAGTAATTTGTGAACGGAAGAAAGCAATTATTTTTTACGGAGATTTGGCCAGATGTCTACGCAACGTTGACGAACCTACTCGCACCAGGGAAAGCGAAGGATGCGTCGTTTGAAGACACTCGAGAAACTTGAGGACCATTTCGACCCAAAGCCATTGGAAATAGCAGAGAACTATAAATTTGGTACCAAAAACCAAAAAGAAAGTGAAACCATCAGTGAGGACATTGTAGTTCTTAACCTGTCTTTGTATTGTAACTTTGGCACATTTTTGGATCGTGCGTTGCGAGATAAGTTTGTGTGTGGACTGGTGGATGAGCGCACACACTGAACACTCCGAACCTAAACATTTGACATAACATGCAAATTTGCCCTATCTATGGAGATGGCATCTAAGAATGCTCGGAAGCTCCGTCCACCTCAAGTGACTCGTGCAGCTGAGGTCTACAGTCACAAAGCCACCACCAAACTTAAAGCTGTGAGATTGGGTCAAAAGCATGTCGGTGAGAGCAGTTCAGTGAATTGTTATCGCTGCAATGGAAATCACTCGCCACAGTCCTGCCAATACAGAAATGCAAAGTGTTTTCACTGCCAGAAGTGAGGCCATATTTCCACAGCTTGCAGAGCTAGATCTAAAGCAGGAAGTAAGAACCATTCTGGTGGTAATGCAAAGCAGCGACGACAAAAGGGAGGAGTTCACAATATTGAAGTGAACACACCTGATGTTGAAGAACTAGGCATCTGCAATATCTATGTCACTAGCAGCAACACCAACAGTCGTGAGAAAGACTTCCGTACAAAACTTTTGATCAATGACCAATATATTGATATGTGTATCGACACAGCGGCGGACTGTGTAGAAATATGAACTGATGCCTTTAGAAAATGGTCGAGGACTGCGAAAACTGCAGCCAGTGAGATCTCAAATAAACAAAAACGATGCTGGGAGCCTAGGGCTGCTCAAATAACATAGTTAACAGGCCTGCAAAAGATGACAAGCTTGCAGGATGATCGAGTCTACAACAATAATTAACTCAAGATAAGGGTGACAATCTAGTCTAACGGTTGAGCAGTCGCAAATCACATAATAGGGGACCTCGGGAATTCCCTAAACGACCAAGGATACTGATTGGCTAAGGATGGACACATCTCAGACACAATGGCCGAATCTGCACACGGCACGCCTTGACCATTCTGTTGTGATGATCACAGAAGCTGTGAGCTAACTTTCAAGAGGTCTCATGACTGATTAGAGCAACTTTGTGCAAACGGTCTTATCAGGGGCGAGGGGAGAGGGGAGGGGGGAGGGGGAGGGGGGCGGCACATAGGTAGTAAAATATAGGTATAAAAGAAGGGTGCCAAGAGCTAGTTGAGCAGCGAGAACCTAGGAATCACATTCGAGAAGGGAGGAGCCACAAGTCTGGGACTTGTTGTAGAACACCAGCGCAAAGGCTGATCAATTTTCAAATGGGTAATATTGTTTCAAGCTAGCACACAGGGAAGTGAGTCCCGTGTCATTTTCCTTGTAAGTTATTCAAACAACTTGTTAACCAATAAAGTACTGAATGTATGCAACTTACTGAGTCCGACCGACATTTGACACTCTGAACTAAGAACGATAATTGTTGAACTGTTGTTCAGCTGACTACTTATTACTAGCTCAATAGATAGTGAATTTGGGACAACAAACTGGCGACCGCGGCAGGACTTTTGACTTGAGAAGTGGGACTTTTCAAGAAGGACAAATTAAGAGTATCAAACGGAACGAGTTGGTTACCTTAAAAATAGATGCTTGAGAAGTGGGACTTTTCAAGGAGGATAAATTAAGAGTGTCAAACAGAATCAGTTGGAATCTTAAAAATAAGACGTTACGTTACAGGATAACAATGGCAAGTAATAAAGGGGAGACCGCCCAGAGTTGGGAAGAACAGTATAATAAATCAATGGTAGGAAATGATAAAAACTGGGCACTCACCGCAGCTAGAGTATGGCCCACCCAGAATATGGGGCAAAGGTTTATGGAAACCTCCGTAACCAGTACAGGAAAGAAAATTAAGAAAAGAGAATATAAACACTTCCTAATGGTGGCCTGTTATCTTGAATTAGTAAACGAACACGATTTGGTTCAAGAAGTGAAAGATGAGCTGCAAACGGCGAACAACCAGCTGACCGATGATTCTGAAACCGATAGGAACAATATTGAGGAGTTAAAAAGGGAGGTGAGTGAGCTCTGAGATGAGAAGTGATTACATACCCTCCACATGGCTGCCAGCATAACGACTGTAGATTTGAGCAACTCCCAAGTTCAAAAATATAAAACCCAGGTAGAGCAATTACAGACAGAGCGACATGCCTTAGAAGATAAATGTCAGGATTTAAAATCAGCCCTTAGGGTAATACAACAATCCCACCAACAGGAGAAATATGTGCATGCCGACTATACCCATTGTAATAAAGACATTGAGGGATTAAGATCACAGTTGTCCTCACTAAAAGGGGTAATTTGCGCCTTTTCAGATGAAGGGGATGCCGATATACGTGACTCAACTCTAGCTGAGGCTGGTCACGCATATGATCAACGGGAAACATAGTAACATAGAAGATAGGAGCAGGAGTAGGCCATTTGGCCCCTCGAGCCTGCTCTGCCATTCAATGAGATCATGGCTGATCATCCAAATTCAGTACCCTGTCCCTGCTTTCTCCCCATACCCCTTGATCCCTTTAGCCTCAAGAAATATATCCAACTCCTCCTTGAATATATTTAATGAATTGGCCTCAACTGCCTTCTGTGGTAAAGAATTCCACAGGTTCACCACTCTCTGGGTGAAGAAATTCCTCCTCATCTCTGTCCTAAATGGCTTACCCCTTATCTTTAGACTGTGACCCCTGGTTCTGGACTCCCCGACCATCGGGAACATCCTTCCTGCATCTAGTCTGTCTAGTCCTGTTAGAATTTTATAAGTTTCAATGAGATCCCCTCTCATTCTTCTAAACTCCAGCGAGTATAAGCCCAATCGACCCAATCTCTCCTCATACGTCATTCCTGCCATCCCAGGTATCAGTCTGGTGAATCTTCGCTGCACTCCCTCCATGGCAAGAACATCCTTCCTCAAATAAGGCAACCAAAACTGCACACAATACTCAAGATGTGGTCTCACCAAGGCCCTGTACAACTGCAGCAAGACATCCTTGTTCCTGTACTCGAACCCTCTCGCTACAAAGGCCAACATACCATTTGCCTTCTTAACCGCCTGCTGCACCTGCATGCTTACCTTCAGCGACTGATGCACAAGGACACCCAGGTCTCGTTGCACTTCCCCTTCTCCCAATCTATTGCCGTTCAGATAATAATCCGCCTTCCTGTTTCTGCCACCAAAGTGGATAACCTCGCATTTATCCACATTATACTGCATCTGCCATGCATCTGCCCAATCACCCAACCTGTCCAAATCATACTGGAGTTTCTTGGTATCCTCCTCACAGCACACACGCCCACCCAGCTTTGTGTTGTCTGCAAACTTGGAGATATTACATCTAGTTCCCTCGTCTAGATTATTAATATATATAGTGAATAGCTGGGGTCCAAGGGCCGATCCCTGCGGTACCCCACTAGTCACTGCCTGCCACTCGGAAAAAGACTCGTTTATTCCAACTCTGCTTCCTGTCTGCCAACCAGTTCTCTATCCAAGTCAGTACCTTGCACCCAATCCCATGTGCCTTAACTTTACACGCTAATCTCTTATGCGGGACCTTATCGAAAGCCTTCTGAAAGTCCAAATACACCACATCCACTGGTTCTCCCTTATCTATTCTACCGGTTACATCCTCAAAAAATTCCAGTAGATTAGTCAAGCACGATTTACCGTTTGTAAATCCATGTTGACTTTGTCCGATCCTGTCACTGTTTTCCAAGTGCTCTGCTATTACATCTTTTATAATGGACTCTAGCATTTTCCCCACTACCGATGTCAGGCTTACCGGTCTGTAATTCCCCGTTTTCTCTCTACCACCTTTTTTGAACAGTGGGGTAACATTAGCTACCCTCCAATCCATGGGTACTGTTCCAGAGTCTATAGAATTTTGGAAGATGACCAGCAATGCATCTACTATTTCTAGGGCCACTTCCTTAAGTACCCTAGGATGTAGATTATCAGGCCCTGGGGATTTATCAGCCTTCAATCCCATCAATTTCCCGAACACCATTTCCCTACAAATACTGATTTCTTTCAGTTCCTTCCTCTCATTAGAAAGGGAGGACTGGCCTGAACCAGAGGAGAAAGGGAGACCAGCACCCTACGCCCCCGAACCGTCTGATAAAACTCCAACTCCGGAGCTACCCATGAACCCTATGGTAACAACTCCAACCCCAGGGTAAAATGTCAACGACCCCATCAGCTATTCTACCCCGTTTAGTCTTTCCTAACTAAACGACATTGCTAAGAATGTCCCGAAATACGATGGGAAAACTAGTTTTGAGTTACGGAAAGCCACTGTCAAACAAGCCTCTGAAACCCAGGGTTTAGATGACGGGGAACTCAGGAAATTGATAACCCTGTGTCTAGGACTGATTATTGATAACCCTGTGTCTGGGACCGATTATTGATAACACTGTGTCTAGGACCGATTATTGATAACCCTGTGACTAGGACCGATTATTGATAACCCTGTGCCTAGGACCGATTATTGATAACACTGTGTCTAGGACCGATTATTGATAACCCTGTGTCTGGGACCGATTATTGATAACCCTGTGCCTAGGACCGATTATTGATAACCCTGTGTCTAGGACCGATTATTGATAACCCTGTGTCTGGGACCGATTATTGATAACCCTGTGTTTGGGACCGATTATTGATAACCCTGTGCCTAGGACCGATTATTGATAACCCTGTGTCTAGGACTGATTATTGATAACCCTGTGTCTGGGACCGATTATTGATAACCCTGTGTCTGGGACCGATTATTGATAACCCTGTGCCTAGGACCGATTATTGATAACCCTGTGTCTAGGACCGATTATTGATAACCCTGTGTCTGGGACCGATTATTGATAACCCTGTGTCTGGGACCGATTATTGATAACCCTGTGTCTGGGACCGATTATTGATAACCCTGTGTCTGGGACCGATTATTGATAACCCTGTGTCTAGGACCGATTATTGATAACCCTGTGCCTAGGACCGATTATTGATAACACTGTGTCTAGGACCGATTATTGATAACCCTGTGTCTGGGACCGATTATTGATAACCCTGTGCCTAGGACCGATTATTGATAACCCTGTGTCTAGGACCGATTATTGATAACCCTGTGTCTGGGACCGATTATTGATAACCCTGTGTTTGGGACCGATTATTGATAACCCTGTGCCTAGGACCGATTATTGATAACCCTGTGTCTAGGACTGATTATTGATAACCCTGTGTCTGGGACCGATTATTGATAACCCGGTGTCTAGGACCGATTATTGATACCCCTGTGTCTGGGACCGATTATTGATAACCCGGTGTCTAGGACCGATTATTGATAACCCTGTGTTTGGGACCGATTATTGATAACCCGGTGTCTAGGACCGATTATTGATAACACTGTGCCTAGGACCGATTATTGATAACCCTATGTCTAGGACCGATTATTGATAACCCTGTGCCTAGGACCGATTATTGATAACCCTGTGTCTGGGACCGATTATTGATAACCCGGTGTCTGGGACCGATTATTGATAACCCTGTGTTTGGGACCGATTATTGATAACCCGGTGTCTAGGACCGATTATTGATAACCCTGTGTCTAGGACCGATTATTGATAACCCGGTGTCTGGGACCGATTATTGATAACCCGGTGTCTAGGACCGATTATTGATAACCCGGTGTCTAGGACCGATTATTGATAACCCGGTGTCTGGGACCGATTATTGATAACCCGGTGTCTGGGACCGATTATTGATAACCCGGTGTCTAGGACCGATTATTGATAACCCGGTGTCTAGGACCGATTATTGATAACCCTGTGTCTGGGACCGATTATTGATAACCCTGTGTCTAGGACCGATTATTGATAACCCTGTGTCGAGGACCGATTATTGATAACCCTGTGTCTAGGACCGATTATTGATAACCCGGTGTCTGGGACCGATTATTGATAACCCTGTGTCTAGGACCGATTATTGATAACCCTGTGTCTAGGACCAATTATTGATAACCCTGTGTCTAGGACCGATTATTGATAACCCTGTGTCTAGGACCGATTATTGATAACCCTGTGTCTAGGACCGATTATTGATAACCCGGTGTCTGGGACCGATTATTGATAACCCTGTGTCTAGGACCGATTATTGATAACCCTGTGTCTAGGACCGATTGTTCAGAACCCTGTGTCTAGGACCGATTATTGATAACCCTGTGTCTGGGACCGATTATTGATAACTCTGTGCCTAGGACCGATTATTGATAACCCTGTGTCTGGGACAGATTATTGATAACCCTGTGTCTAGGACCGATTATTGATCACCCTGTGTCTAGGACCGATTATTGATAACCCTGTGTTTGGGACCGATGATTGATAACCCTGTGTTTGGGACCGATTATTGATAACCCGGTGTCTAGGACCGATTATTGATAACCCTGTGTCTAGGACCGATTATTGATAACCTTGTGTCTAGGACCGATTATTGATAACCCGGTGTCTGGGACCGATTATTGATAACCCTGTGTCTAGGACCGATTGTTGATAACCCTGTGTCTAGGACCGATTGTTCATAACCCTGTGTCTAGGACCGATTATTGATAACCCTGTGTCTGGGACCGATTATTGATAACCCTGTGCCTAGGACCGATTATTGATAACCCTGTGTCTGGGACAGATTATTGATAACCCGGTGTCTAGGACCAATTATTGATAACCCTGTGTCTAGGACCGATTATTGATAACCCTGTGTCCAGGACCGATTATTGATAACCCTGCGTTTGGGACCGATTATTGATAACCCGGTGTCTAGGACCGATTATTGATAACCCTGTGTCTAGGACCGATTATTGATAACCCTGTGCCTAGGACCGATTATTTATGGGGGCTTGACACAAGAACAGAAAGAAGGAGGAGGTACCACAGCCGAACTCTGGGCTGCGGGATGCGAGGTAGCAGGGATAAACAGTAAGGACCCTGTGATGGGATTAGCAAGTTTTAAACGGGCCACTGGGGAACACCCCCGCGCCTATGCAATTTCTGCAATGTCTTTGGAACACTGGAGCGTGACGACTTGGATGATACCCAAAAACCATTGTGGCTAAAGTCCATCATCTCGCACGCTTCTGACCATGGCCAAGAGGCCTGTAGAACGTTTGACCCTAATGAGGCCACTCACAATGAAGCTCGGGTCTTAAGACGAATGATGGTGGCCTGGCAAAATGACCAAAATAAACCCCCATCCCAGCAAAAAGGGAAGGTGCATGCGTTTCAGCAGAATCAAGGGAGGAATGGTCCTCCAACATGGAAGACTGAGGGACCACCGGGATACACAGGAGGAAACCAAGAGTACAGGGGAATTGGAGTACCGAAGGGAGCGTGCTTTAACTGTGGGAAACAGGGACACTGGTCCCGAGAATGTAGAGCCGCGAAAAGAAGTACTAGGACAGGAGCGGTAGGAGGCTTAGTGTTGTGTATGTACCTTTAAGGGAATAACTGGTCTTAGACTGCAGTACCGGCAGTGACCACCCCTGTATAAAAGGCCCTAGCAGGCTTCTGTATTTTCAGTCTGACGTTGCCTCCTGTTCAGTAAAGTACCTGTTAAACTGTTCTCCCGAAGTCCGTGTATTATTGAGGCGCGGACTTTACAGTGGCGACGAGTAAGTTCGAACTCACCTGCAGTGTGGCATCATCTCACGGGGATCTCGCCCTGAGAGGAGGGTTCTGGAAGGTCGTAGTCTGAGCAACGGGCGTCGACCGAGGGCAACCGCCCAAAGAATTCATCGGTGTTCGGAGAATTGCGGGAGAGACTGTGGAGAGCTGTGCTTGGCTCCCCAGTTAAGGTGTTCCAGCAAATCGTGCTGGTAGCAGGTAGCGCGCTGACCCTTCCGGACTGCGGCGGGCTCAAGCTTGATCGAGCGGCTCTACAAAACGGGCCGCGCAGCGTCGCCAGGAAAAGAAAACAAGAGAGAGAGGGTAGAGCGCATAGGGCACGGTCGGTGCTCAAGAACAGGGCAGCGGAGAGAAACTAAACGGGGGGAAGGAAAGTGAGACGCGCCGAAGCCGCGGGTCGCCGCCATCACCCCGTAGAACGCTAGGAGCAGCGTGGCAGCAAGGGGAAGAAGCAAAAGCGCGGGAGGCGCCATTTTATCCCGTTAGGGAAGAAGCAAAAGCGCGGGAGGCGCCATTTTATTCCATTGGGGAAGAAGCAAAAGCGCGGGAGGCGCCATTTTAAATCACCCAAGAGGCCGAAAAGTGGCAGTATCACTGCTTTCGACAACGAGGTAGAAGACTGGACCACGTATGTGGAAAGAATTGAAGTGTACTGCAAGGCAAATGAGGTGGCCGATGGAAAGAGGGCGTCGGTATTATTAAATCTGATGGGTGCGAGTACGTACGGCCTATTGCGGAATTTAATTACCCCAGCTAAACCAATGGAGAAAAGTTTTGAGGAGATTGTTCATATCTTACAGGAACACCTAAGCCCTACACCACTGCTGATAGCAGAAAAATTCAAGTTCCATAAAAGAAACCAGCACAAAGATGAGAGCAATGCTGACTATCTTACGGAACTACGCAAGTTATCGAAGCACTGCCAGTTCAGAGCAGGACTGGCAGACACCTTACGGGATAAGTTTGTCTGCGGGCTCCAGAGTGAAGGAACCCAGAAACGACTACTTTCAAAAAAGGACCTGACGCTAGAACAGGCTTTCAGTGTGGCAGTATCCTATGCAGCAGCAGCACGGGGAGCTACGGAAATACAACAGAAACCACAAGAATACAGCGCTAACGAAATGGCGTATGGAGCAGAAAAGTGCTATCGCTGCGGCAGAACAACCCATGAGCAGAAGGACTGCTGGTTTAAAGACAAAATATGCAGGCAATGCGGAAAAATGGGACATATAGCAAGAGTCTGCAGGTCGGGAAAGAAAACCAACACGACAAGAACTACTAAGGAACAGTACAGGAAAGTAAAGAAACTGACAGACAGTAGTTCAGAAGATCAGGAGAGTGATAAGGACTCCGGGAGCAGGAGACTAAGTTAAAGTTACACAACGTGATCGCAAAGGAAGATCACCGAACCATTTGGGCCACCCTCATGATAGCAGGGTCCCCAGTAAAGATGGAATTGGACACAGGATCAACCCTAACTGTCATGAATCGACGAGACTATGAGCGGCTATTCTCACACATACCCTTAAAGGACATGTCCATTGTATTGAAGACATACACGGGGCAAAAGGTCTACCCCGAGGAAAAATAAGGGTGCCAGTTGAATATAACGGAAAGGAAACACAGAAACTATACATGTATATACTACGAGATGGAGGACCACCATTATTGGGACGTGAATGGATCCGAAAAATACAATTGGATTGGCATTCCATTCTGGCACAAACTGTGACTGACAAAAAGGATGATGACGTCGCACCTGGACATCTGTCACAAATTCTATCTGATGCGGAAGAGGTGTTCCAACAAGGACTTGGAACTCTAAAAGGAGTAAAGGCAACCATAAAGATTGAGGATAACGCAACCCCAAAATTTTTCAAGGCCGGACCAGTGCCATACGCGATCCGCCCAGCCGTTGAAGCTGAACTGGAGAGTCTGGAGCGTTCGGGGGTGCTGTCTAAGGTGGACTGGAGCGAGTGGGCCACACCCATCGTTCCTGTAATGAAGAAAGCATTGAGCAGCACGCCTGGGGAGCCAAGGAAGGTTCGCATCTGTGGGGACTTCAAGGTGACTGTGAACCCAGTCCTGCACACAGTACAGTATCCACTTCCGCGGATAGAAGATATTTTTGCCTCACTATCTGGAGGGAAACGTTTTACAAAGATTGATCTGGCTCAAGCGTATCTATAAATGGAGGTGGAAGAAGCATCTAGGAAATACCTCACGATAAACACTCACAAAGGCCTTTACCAGTACAATCGACTGGTATTCGGGGTAGCATCGGCCCCGGCTATTTGGCAGAGGGCAATGGAACAAGTCCTGCAAGGGATCCCGGGGACCCAGTGTTATTTGGACGACATCCTGGTTACGGGCGAAAATGACAATGAACACCTTGCCAACCTGGAACAGGTGCTCACGAGATTGCAGGAATATGGGCTACGAGCCAACCACCCCAAATGCGAGTTCTTCAGGAGACAAATCTCGTATTGTGGCCACATGATTGATGAGGAAGGGTTGCATAAGTCGCCGGACAAGATTGAGGCTGTAGTCAAGGCTCCAGCACTGGAAAATGTGTCGCAACTGAGGTCGTTCCTCGGGTTGGTGAACTACTACCATAAGTTCTTGCCGAATTTATCTACAATTCTGCACCCACTGAACGCCCTGCTTCAAACTGGTATAACATGGAAATGGAGTGATGAGTGTAAGCGTGCCTTTCAGGAATATAAATGCTTAATCACTTCAAAAGAAGTATTGGCCCACTACAACCCAACACTACCGATTCGGTTGGCATGTGATGCGTCACCTTACAGCATTGGAGCGGTGCTGTCACACAAATTCCGTGACGGTTCAGAGAGGCCAATAGCCTTTGCATCACGCTCGCTAACCTCAGCCGAGCGTAACTACGCCCAGATTGACAGGGAGGCCCTCAGCCTGGTGTGGGGGGTGAAGAAGTTCAATCACTATCTGCACAGGCAGAAATTCACCCTACTGACTGATCATCAACCCCTGGTCTCAATTTTTAACCCAAAGAAGGGCGTTCCAGTGATGACGGCGCAACGGCTGCAAAGATGGTCACTTTTTCTAGGGTCGCATCAGTACAACATAGAGTACAAAGGTACGAAACAGCATGGAAACGCTGATGGGCTGTTGCGCCTACCGTTGCCTACGGCGGAAGAAGCACCGGCAGTGGACCCTGTGGAGATATTCCATGCGACCATAGTCGAATGTTTGCCTGTTACAAACGCAAGTATTGAGAAGGAAACCCGAAATGACCCGACACTCTCTCGGGTCTATGATTTGACGGTGAAGGGATGGCCAGCATATGGCAACTCACTGTTGCCAGCATTCTCGCCAAGGAGAGAACAGCTGTCAGTGTGCCAGGGAACCTTGATGTGTGGATCCCGAGTGGTAATTCCACCCAAGTTGAGAGATAGAGTGCGCAATGAGCTTCACGAGGGTCATCTGGGAGGGGTAAAAATGAAGAGCCTAGCCAGGGCGTTTGTGTGATGGCCGGGAATCAATAAAGAAATCGAGGATATGACCAAGAGATGCACAGGATGCCAGAAGGTCCAAAACGCTCCACCACAGGCCCCGCTACATCCATGGGAGTGGCCCTCATCTCCATGGCAACGGGTACACATTGATTTTGCTGGTCCATTTATGGACTCAATGTTTCTAATCGCTGTGGACGCCCATTCGAAATGGCCAGAGGTCATTAAAATGTCCTCCACCACCACGGAGAAAACTATTGCAGTCCTAAGGACCATCTTTGCCAGGAATGGGTTGCCAGAACAGATTTGCTCCGACAATGGCCCACAGTTTGTGTCTGAGGATTTCCGGAGGTTCCTGAAGAATAATGGGGTGAAACATTACACATCTGCCCCATATCATCCAGCCACAAATGGATTGGCTGAGAGGTTTGTTCAGACCTTTAAAAAGGCCATAAAGGCAATGTATAGTGACGACGTACCACTACAACACAAGGTGGATAATTTCTTGTTTGCTTACCGGAATGCGACACATGCAGTAACCAACCAAACTCCAGCCATACTGTTTTTCAACTGAAGACTAAGATGTCGCTTGGATTTGCTCAAACCAAACATAAGACGAGATGTTGAGGATAAGCAGTTCCAGCACATCAACGAGAAGCCAACCAGGAGCTTCAAGATAGGGCAACCAGTCTTGGCCCGCGACTACCGAACAGAAAAATGGCAGGAACGATATGCACACAGCAGGGACCACTAATGTACACAGTGGACGTTGGAGAGATCATCGTGAGACGCCATGCTGACCAGATTCTAGAGTCACAGGAACAAGCCAAACCTGTACCACAAGCAGGTGCACCTGGTAATTGTTAAGTATGTGTATTGTATTGAACAATTAACACAAAGACTTAAACGTATAACTCAAACAGGTCTTTACTGGTTGGAGGTAGGGACTATACTGAATACAAGATTACTGCACAGTGCTTATATACCGGTGTGTTCACCCCCGGTATTACGTCTACAGCAGCCTGAGAAAGTAGTACATCTCTTAAGGTGGAACAGGTTACATACACAACACTCCTCCCTTCTTAGCTTTATAGTCATCCCCCCCATTTAACATAACGTAATAACATATATACATATATAACTTCATGTTTAACGTAACATATCACAGATTCAGTCTCTGCGGAAAACAGTTCACAGATTCAATCTCTACGAACAGTTGCAACATACTCTTAGTGGGAACAGTTTACAGGTTCAGTCTCTGTGGGAACAGTTCGTAAATTCAGTCTCTGATCTTAATTCGTTCCAGACAGCATCTTTTCGTAGTGTTCGGCCGGAGGTAGTAGAAGTAACAATATTTTAAACAATTATTATTTTCGGCCTCTTCTTTTTCTTTTCTGCCTTTTTACAACTCTTGTCGTTCCCATCTTCTCGGCGGACAGCTGTAATGCTACCAACTCTCTATGTTCTTTAGACCTTAAGTGCTTCCTCCGGATTTCAGCACTTTGGGAGTTTCCATCACAATTTGGGCATACCACATCCTCGTAGTATTCACTATCACTCAACAGGTCGAGAGGCCCTTCTACTTCTTCCTTACCCAACTGGACGCTATCCGACTGCTGTTCCTTCTCTATCTCTCTTACTTCCCGTAGTAGAGCCACCTTCTTCCGATGTTCCGTAGACTTTTGGTGCTCCTCCATGATTTCTGCACTTTGGGGGTCGAAGTTACAAGCTGGGCAGGACAGGACATCGTAATATTCGGAGTCGTCCGACAGGTCATGGTAATATTCGGTGTCGTCCTGAGCTAGGCCAGCGAGAGGGTCGTCTATTTCCTCCATACCCAGCTGGACGTTAGCCAGCTCTTGTTCCAAATCCAGACATCTTTCCTGAAGAGACTTCTTCATGTGTACCTCTGCATCCAGCTTTTTCTGGGCTTTCAGCAAGTCGTTTACTAGTGACCTCATTTGTGATTTTAATACTTCAACTTCCTTTGGAGATTGATTGCTCGGACTATTCAGTCCCTCTACCGGAGCAGCTGTTTCAGCGGTCTGTTGTTCTACATTGACGTGAGTCAGCGTACTTTTGGCATCCAATGGCTGCTCTGTTGCAGTCGTTTCAGTCTGTGTCGTCACATCAGCCATCTCAATGACTTTTGAGAGCTCCGAACCCTTTTCCTTTGAAGATCGCAGCTCGTGTTCAAGTTTTTCCCATTTCAGAGTCTTGTCCCTCAGCATATGAAGGAGTTGGCTGACCGTTAACTCTTCTGACACCAGATTATGGCACGCACCTTCAGAACCTGAATCAGCTTTGATTCGTTCGGCCTCCTCGCGCAGATGGTTGGTGTGCTCCTGCTCCATTTTCTCCATCAGTTGCTTCTGTTGACTTTCCAGATTCTCCCACTCTGTAACAAAGAACTTTTTTATTTCATTCATCTCTTGCTCAAAACAGCGAATCATTTGTTCTAATTGCTGTTGTAGTTTGAAATGGAGTTGAGTTCGAGCCCAGTGTCCCTCAAAAATGTGCATATCAGTAGACTTGACAGACTCAGAATTCTCTGTTAAACTATGTTGTTGTTGCTCAGTGGAATTCTGTGCTGAAACTTTGTCTTTTGCACATGGGTTGGTCTTACCATCATCAGTTCTAGAGTCTGGGCTGATTATCTGCACCGAGTTCTCACTCTTTATGGCTTTTAGTGAATGCCAGTCCATATTTATGTTTCTAAACCACTCCCGGCCTAGTAGTGGTGGACCTCCCTCCGGTAGCACATATAAGTCCATTATTTGACTTCCTTCGCCCTTGTTGGCCACTGCAACCTTTATTGTCCCGATGGGGTACACTCTCTGCCCCGTGTAGGTTGTCAATATAATCTCCGTATCCTGTAGGGGAATATGTTGGAATAACCTTCTGTAATCTTTCTTATTCATGACCGACAATGCCGATCCAGTGTCCAATTCCATTTTTACTTGGACTCCTTCTATCTGAAGAGTAACCCAAATTGTCTGGAGGTCTGCACCCTTACCAACGTTGAATACCCTTAAGCTAGCCAGTTCAATACTGCTTGCGTCTGAATCGGACTCCTGTTCGGCCACCTTGTGTACCTTTGCGTATTTCCCTTGCGGTGACTTCTTGTTGCTGGTCTTCTTCCCTGACCTGCATACTCTAGCTATATGTCCAAGCCTACCACAAGTTCTACATTCTTGGTTTTTAAACCAACACTGGTTCTGATCATGCGTTGTCTTTCCACAACGATAACATTTAACAGAACTCACACCCAATTTGTGTGCACTGAGCTCCGGTGACCGTAGCTGCATTACTGCCGTGCCTCTCGCTGCGGCTTCGTGTGCTGCTGCCATAGTGACCGCCTTCTCAAGCGTCAGCTCATTCTCCTCGAGCAGTCGCTTTTGTGTATCCTGTTTAAATAACCCACACACAAATTTGTCTCGTAGTGCATCTGTCAGTCCCGTTCGAAACTGGCAATATTTCGCTAATTTACGCAATTCCAGCAAATATTCAGCATTGCTTTCATGCTGTAGCTGCCTTCTGTCGTAAAATTTAAATCGTTCCGCTAGCATCAGCGGCGTGGGGTTTAGATGATCTTTCAGGACAGTAACAATCTCATCGAACGTCTTATCCGCCGGTTCATCTGGTGATAACAGGTGTTTCAATTGCCCGTATGTCTTCGCACCCATTAAATTTAATAATGTTAGTGCTTTATCAGCCTCACGAATTTTATTGGCCTTACAATAATTTTTAACTCGTTCAACATATATGGCCCAATCTTCGATGTCACTATCAAAGTTGCTAATATTCCCGTGTTTAGGCATTGTAGTACTTTATCAGATTTGCAATTTCTCAGATTTTTTTTTTTTTTTACTGCTATCCAAGATGGCGGCTTCCCGCTCTTGCCGTCATCCTCCGCCCACAAAATGGCGGTTTTCCCGCGCTTGGCGGTCTTCACCCGTCCCCCGACGCCGTCTCCCTTCAGCCCCCGAGTGCGGCCCTTATCTCCGCCGCGATCGATAGCCCGCGCTGTGCACCGCGGCTCTCGCACCTTGAGCTTCTGCAGCCGCCGCGCCTTTCAGCCCGAGTGCGGCCCTTATCAGGGATTTCGATCGATGGCCCGGCTGCGCCTCGCACTTGAAAGCGGCCCGGCCCTGCCCTTATCTGCCGATCGCTATCGCCCTGTACCTCTCTCTTCCCCAGTCCTGTCTTCTACTCCGGTTCACAAGCTGATGGAGGCTTCAGGGTCCTAATGCCTGTCGCTTCCAGTGGGGTGGTGAGTGGTGAGGTTTGAACCCTCTCTTCAACCGCCGTGGAATAACTGCCGCAGGGTAAGAACCTGACTCGTCGCCAGTGTTAAGTATGTGTATTGTATTGAACAATTAACACAAAGACTTAAACGTATAACTCAAACAGGTCTTTACTGGTTGGAGGTAGGGACTATACTGAATACAAGATTACTGCACAGTGCTTATATACCGGTGTGTTCACCCCCGGTATTACGTCTACAGCAGCCTGAGAAAGTAGTACATCTCTTAAGGTGGAACAGGCTTAAGCTCTCTTAAGGTGGAACAGGTTACATACACAACAGTAATGAGCCCGAAGTACAGATTGCGTCTACCTCAGAAGCAGGGGTATTGGAAGCTGACGAACCAACCAATGACAATGAGCCAGAATTGACTCCACCGCAAGAACAGGATACTCGAGAAAGGCGCTATCCAGTCAGGATCAGGAAGCCTCCTCAAAGACTGAACTTATAAATGACTATTTCAGTTGATGTATATAGTACCGAGAAAACTGTAATTGTAATTAGTTATTATTTAGTTGTTAAATGAATGTTATGTACTGTTTATCTAAAAGGGGAGGAATTGTTGTGGAGGGGGGCATGGTGGCATAGTGGTTAGCACTGTTGCCTCACAGCGCCAGGGACCCGGGTTCAAATCCGGCCTCGGGCGACTGTGTGGAGTTTGCACATTCTCCCTGTGTCTGCGTGGGTTTCCTCCGGGTGCTCCGGTTTCCTCCCACAGTCCAAAGATGTGCGGGTTAGGTTGATTTGGCTATGATAAATTGACCCTTAGTGTTAGGGGATTAAATACGTGGGGTTACGGGGATAGGGTGGGATATGTGTCGGTGCAGGCTCGATGGGCCGAAATGGCCTCTATCTGCACTGTGGGGATTCTGTGTCTGTGTCTGTATGTACCTTTAAGGGAATAACTGGTCTTAGACTGCAGTACCGGCAGTGACCACCCCTGTATAAAAGGCCCTAGCAGGCTTCTGTATTTCAGTCTGACGTTGCCTCCTGTTCAGTAAAGTACCTGTTAAACTGTTCTCCCGAAGTCTGTGTATTATTGAGGCGCGGACTTTACACTTAGGACGAATGGCACCCTACCAGGAACAGCCAGGGCCAGAGCAGGGAGACCAATGACCGGGTCCAACCTCAGACATCGTATGTGGGATAGGATATGACAAACATGGGTGACCTATAGTGTCAGGTACCGTTGGAGGTCACGATACCACATTTTTATGAGACACAGGTGGATCCAGGATGTGGCTGGGAAACCAGCACTCTCACACAGCGATTTGACAGACGTGACAGTTTTACTGGACACGGGCAAATGGCCACATTTACTAAACCGCTGGACATCCAATTGGGTAATTTAAAATTTAAGCATGCCTGTTTATCGGTACCACAAATGCAGGGAGAAGAAGCGATACTCGGGATAGATTTCATGAGGAAATTTAATCTAGCCTATGATCCCGCGAACAGACATATTTGGAGATTGCATGAAATATGTAATGATGGTTTGATACCGACCGGTCAATATGATGAATGGGTGTGTTGTATGAACATTTTTTCCTTTAACCCCATGTTAATGACAAGTGAACCAGGGTTGCAGAAGGTGCTAAGTCAGAATTTAAATGCCACTCACAAACATGAATGTGGTAGGACCACCGGCGAGGCGTTAATTATGGGACCCGATCCCCCACCCCAGAAACAGTTTAAAATCCCAGTAGAAGCTGAAAAGGATGTGGATAACATTATCCATAGCCTCCTGGAACGAGACATACTTAGACCTATCACGTCTACCAATAACTCGCCCATTTGCCCAGTCCAAAAGCCTGATAAATCATGGCGCATGACTATAGACTACCGAGTATTAAATAAAGTCACGCCTTCAGCAGCGCCCACGGTCCTCATCGCACCAGAGGCTGCTCTCAATTTTTTCCCAACCGCAAAATTCTTCACAGTATTGGATATTAGTAATGGATTTTGGTCCATACCGTTGGCCAAGGAATGTCAGTATAAATTTGCATTCACTCATAAAGGACAACAATACTCTTGGACTTGTTTGCCCCAAGGTTTCCATAATAGCCCCTCGATATTCTCGAATATGATGGCAAATGGGTTAAAGGGATTTTCTCAACCCTCAACCCTTGTTCAGTACGTAGATGATATCCTACTCCAAACAAACGCCCTTGAGGAACACGAGATCCTGTTACAAGAACTATTAATAACTCTGTACAGATTAGGGGTTAAAATAAACCCGAAAAAGGCACAGATTGGAAAACCAAAAGTGCAATATTTAGGGATGCAAGTAACCCAGGGGGCACGGGAGGTGACCGAAGATAGAAAGACGTCTGCCACCACCTTACCCACCCCCACAGATGTAAAATCCCTCAGGTCCTCAGGTTATTCAAGGTGTTGGATATATTTCTTAAGGCTAAAGGGATCAAGGGGTATGGGGAGAAAGCAGGGACAGGGTACCGAATTTGGATGATCAGCCATGATCTCATTGAATGGCGGAGCAGGCTCGAGGGGCCGAATGGCCGACTCCTGCTCCTATCTTCTATGTTTCTATGTTTCTATGTCCTTTTTAGGGATTACAGGGTACTGCCGGGATCATACTGAGGACTGGTCACCAAACCCTTGCATAATCTACTGGGAATGGACCCAAGTACATGCAAACTCGTTCGGTAAATTAAAATCAGCATTGATCCAAGCCCCTGCACTACGAAACCCAGACATGTCTTCGAGCTTTTATCTGGAAACGGCCTCTAGTGACGATGGTCTGTCAGCGGTATTACTGCAGGAACACTCGGGAAAGCTCCAACCTGTTGGTTACGCATCCAGAGTTCTGACCCCCGTAGAAACAGTGTTCTCACCCTGTGAGAAAAACTTACTCCGTGTATTTTGGGCCGTACATAAATTCTCCCCTACAGTCGGACTTAACTCTTTGATCATTCTCACCCCACATACTCCTATTAAAATGCTCCTGGATGGAAACTTTAAAGAAGGGGCAGTTAGTTCACAACGAGTAGGTGGATGGACGTTACTCCTACAAAGAAGGGATATCCATATTCGATATGAGCCAAAGCAAACTAGCCTAGCACAAACCATGTTATACCCTGGGGACCAACATGAGTGTAAAGTTTTGTCATCAAGTGCCCTGACCGGTCCCTTTCAGACAAAATTAAGGGAGGGTGATAACGATATAAGAATTAAAACTCATGTTTACGTAGATGGTTCATCATCAATACGGGAAGGACAACAGTGTACAGGGTTCGGAGTGGTAACTATGACCGAGGATGGGAAAAAGGTTCTTGAAACAACCCCAATTAAACTAGAAGGATCAAAAGGAGCACAAATAGCTGAATTAAGTGCCATAGCATATGTAGTATTGCACCCAGAATCACTTCCCCCACCGGTGAAACTTCATTCAGACAGCAGTTACACCTGCAACAGCCTAACAGACTTTTTACCTGTGGTGTATGTAACCTGTTCCACCTTAAGAGATGTACTACTTTCTCTGGCTGCTGTATACGTAATACCGGTGGTGACCACCGGTATATAAGTATTGTGTAGTGATATTGTATTTAGTATAGTCCTGACCTCCAACTAGTAAAGACCTGTTGAACTTTATTCTTGTAGTCTGTGTCAGTAATTAATCTTAATACAACTGGAACACACAGACTTAACATTACCCATTTGGCAAGCGAGAGGTTTTACGTCGGCAGACGGGAAACCATTAACAGCGGGCCCACTTCTTAAAGTTATCTTTGACGCAGCCATGGCCAATCAGGGACACTATATAATGAAAAAGGTTAAAGCCCATGTAAAAACCACAGCATTAGGAAATCAATTAGCAGAAGAAGCAGCAAAACAAGGAGCCATTGATGGTTACCTATGGGACCCTCGGCAGGGAAAGGAAGGGACACTAACAGAAACCCTCTCGGCTGTCAAGGTATCCTCCAAGACCGTGATAGATCTACGGGAGAGCCAAAGCTCTGACCTGGATCTGAACACTATCCAATTAGGAAAGCCTTATCCCGAACCATATAGTCAATATAGAACCGGTTTAACTTTAAATCAAGGAGTGGTGCGAAAGAACAGAAAATGTGTGGCACCAGAGGTGGAAAGACCCGAAATAATTTACCAGTTCCATGATGTGGGAGGACACCAGGGGAGAGATAGAACTACTGCCAAGATTAGGGATGTATGTTGGTGGCCAGAAATATAATCAGATGTAGAGAAATACGTCAAGAACTGTTTGATTTGTGCTCAAAACAACCCTGGGAAATACAAGAATCTGGCTTTCATGGGACGCACTCGACAGGGCAACGGCCCCTGAGCCCAACTTCAGAGATTATATCGGGCCACCTGCCCAGGAGGAAAGAAGTACATATTGGTAATAGTAGATGTATTTTCTAAATGGATTGAGGCCTTCCCAACCAATAACAATTCAGCTGCCACTACCACCAAAATCCTAATGGAAGAAGTGTTCTCCCGATGGGGATTACCCGAAAGCATCGACTCAGATCGAGGGACCCATTTTACTGGGCAGGTCATGGGGTAAAACAGGATTTTCACATTTCATACCATCAAGAGTCCAGTGGGATAGTAGAAAGAATGAACAGGACCCTAAAAACTATGAGGAGGAAATTGGTCTAACAAAAATCATCCCTCCTGGCATAGGGTGCTCCCTTATGGACATCCGGGACACGGTGGTAGCATCCACCGGCTACTCACCACAAGAGTTCATGACAGGAAGGATTGTGAAAGGTATCAAGGCATTTATGGGTCTGGACCGAAGTGAAATCCAGAAGACATCCTTGCCATCTGAAAAACACATGACTGATTTGGTGAAGTATTCGGAAGCGGCAAAAATGACCGCAGCCGTAAAAATGGGAAAAAGGCATCAGAAAAGTAAAGCCTATTTTGACAGGAAAACCCACCCATGGGAAGTCAAGATAGGTGACCAGGTCATGGTTAAGGTCCAAAGAGAGGGAACATTCCTGAGCCCAAAATATGCAGGACCCTTTAGAGTAATGGAAAAAGCTAGCCCGTCCGTATATAAGATAATGGACGGACAAGGAAAGTACAAATGGCACCACATCAATCAGTTAAAAACTTTTGGGAAAGTGGATAGTTTTCACCAGTACCATGTACAACTGGATGCTTTAGATCCCCAGGGATTGGATGAAGGAAATGATGGTTCAGATGACGGTAACCAATCAGATAGGTCCGATCAGGACTTGACAGATCTGGTGGACGGAGTAGGGAACCTGTTCCTAAATGACGAACGGGACCCAAATGAATCTCCTCCTAACTCACCAATAAGGGAGACAGCGAGTACCGGGTCACCAAATCTCGTGGCCGCCACTCACCAACTCTAGGGTTGGGCATGCCTCCCTGGAATGGATCGCTCCTCAAAGACCCCTCGTTTACAAAGGGTGACTGATATATAAGAAATAATTCATAAACTGGACATAAGAGCAGCTAGTATCTTGATCATGTTTGATCATGTTTAGAAATGAATGCCGGAAATAATTCCAGTCGAAACCTCAGATGACTATCGCAAGCGCGATCAAGAATGGAGCGAGGAGCTGTTCTGGACCCTTTTTCCATCAGGGACTTTTGATGTTTGGGACATTCTTTATCCTATGGATCATCCATCAAATATGAAAGAATAGGGGACACCAACAGAACAACGAAGAAGGACAAGAGGATATAGAGGCGGTTCGACAATGACGTGTTATATAATAATAACTTGTGTACTTATGATATGTATAGAATTAAACAGGGTACTAGGTGAACACCTCCGGGGAAAAAGACTTTAATAGCACGAATTGTATCACTGAGTTTAGGAAGGCCCCGACCCATGGAAACCATGAATGTAGCTGTAGTGGGATGGCTGGGACATGCCATGAGACTGGCTATGCGGGGAACCTGACTAGGGTGTGTGTGACTCGCAGCCATACTAACCAAGGTAAACGATATATAGTCTGGCAGGCAAAGGCCGAGAAGGATGGAATATACACAGTATCGTCAGGAGCCAATCCGCTAAGTAGACCAAATTGTACCATCGAGGGGAGAAAGGTATGTTGTCACATGGATCCACAGGCAAAGAGTTTACACTTATTCGTGGGATGTAGTAGTAATAGGGTATAGTAACTAGAGTAATAGTAGTAACCTGACTTCTAATGCAAGGGTCTCCCAGAGACCTAATTGCTCCCGCGAAAGTCAAGGGAAGATCATAGTTCATCAGCTCCCTTCCACCCCCACCCCAGGACCAACTACCACCCCATGACCACTTCCCCATTACTCCCACTCTGGCTCCTCCAAGAGAATGTCCCCAAGAAACGTCATGACCAAAGGGAGGAGTTGTATTCAGAACCAGTGGCAAGATTGTGTATGATAATGTACAGTATGCATTGGTACCCGTCGTTTTGAATATGTCAGATCTCCAGCTGCCCGCCTGGTGTCCTACTAACCTGTAAGAAATTTACTGAGACTTGATTAAGGGGTTGCTCCAACAGGAAAGAGGCAATAATACTGGGGGGAACCGTACCCAGGAAGGAACAAGTGAGAGCAAGAAGGAATGAAGTTAGTGGAGGGTAATAATATAGGGATAATACAGGAAGGAATATTGAAGAGATCGCAAAGTCTCTGAAGAATGGACTCAGTCGGGAATATTTTGTGGACTTTATGGGATTTTTCTGAGGGTATTTTCCCTGTTATGGGATCGCCCTGTGCAGATACGTGGGGGATTGGTTTGTTAAAACTCCAGAGAACGCACGGCAGTTGGCTGTGACAAAAGAACTGTCAGTCATCCAGAATGTATGGGTTCACCTGACAGTCCTGGAAAAAGGAAGGGGGCCATTGAACTTGATTAGAAAAACCACTCTAATGTGCAAAAACATTTCTCACCTCCATCTCAGAAGAGAAGCAGAACAATGAACCCACTGGCCTCAGCCAGCCGAAAAGGAGCCAGTTTTTTTTTCCCAATACAAAGACCAAAAGATATGTCCCAGACTTAGGGCCATTAAATCCAATACGCATGGGTCCGATGATGACCCATCACTGATTAAGCACCGGAGTGCTTAGAAACAACAGGATTTTAAAGATTGGTGGGAAAAGATAGGGAATACTATAAAGATAGATTCTTTTCCACCATTCTCTCTCTCTTTCTCGCTCCCTGCTCCAACAAGATCGAACTGACAAGGAGTACCAGAGAAGCCGACGAGCGGAGCGATCAAAACCGACCGCGTGTGGGGGTAAGCACAGTCTCTCAGAAGTGAAGCTTTTGGGCTATTCCGAGGGTGGGAGCTTCGTTTGGTTCAGCCAGGCGAAGGGGTTTATGCAACTGGGTAATTCGTTGGTAGGGGTGGAATTAGAGTCCACCATAGCAACAAGGGAATTACTGCTTGTTATAGTCCCCAGTTTTGTACTGTATGTATGTTGATTGTAATCTGGATTTTATTCTCCACAGGGATTGTGATTTCGTTTAGTAGTGCATGTTTTAGCCAGTGCATGTTAGACCAAATAAGTTTGATTTTTCACCGAAGCATTCCTGTCCGTGGCTTATTTCATTGACACTCTGAATAATAATTCCAGGGTATAGAATTTTCGTAAGGCGGGGGCGATTCGAACCATCCGTCTAGCAATTGGGCTGGGATCAAAAACCGCTTACAATATGGATGAGGTTTGATAATCTGTTACCATATGCTGTCGAACTAGATGGTACCCTAGTTGGTACCACCCTAAATCAATGTCAGCAAACCGACCAAACGGTAATATGCCCCTATAAGATTTATCCAACTAACGCGGCAAGATGTGGGTTCAATGGGATCAAAACCCTAAATTGTACACTGGTAGTGGAATCTACCACTGGAAGAATCGTGAGAACCGGCTATCAGGGAAATGGAACTTACTGTTTTACCACAATCGAGGTCAGCTATCACTATGGGAACAGGGAATGTCCCACAGAAACCCAAACTTTCTGTCTGCACCCTTTAATACCTATGAGATTGGGTAATGAAGAAAGTATCGATATTGAGCGAAGAGAAACTGTTCAGATTAATGTGGCTGACAGCCTTAAAGGAAACTTGGACAATTACTTTGGAAAATATGACATCAGTTTCCAATTAGAGAAGGAACATTTGATTAGGATCACGCATCAGCTTGTATTGGTACATCAGACTCACATACGAGTGGAACAGAACACAAAGGAAATTGGCAAGGACATAAAGAGCATCAATTCAATTCAATTCAATTCAAATCGCTTTATTGGCATGATAAGGTACATCTTATGTTGCCAAAGCATCAAAATACATTTATGGTTGAACACATAAACGCAGTTCTATTCATACAGTGTATAAACAGGTATATCCCTGAGTGTATAAATATACATTCGCATTATTTATATATACTCTTTTCTTAGTTTACTGGTTGTCCCTCTGTTCATGGCAAGCTGTAACATAGTGTGCCGCCAGTGCTACACAGCTTCTCTCCTCCCCCAGTAGGTATGGGAGTTTTTGGTTGTCCTTCAGATTTCTGAATTCAGGGCATATTTGTGAGAATTTTTGGTAGAAATTCTCCCTGATGCCCTGATATTTTCCACAGGCTGTGAGGAAGTGCATCTCTGTCTCCACTACTCCCTGACTGCAGTGAGAGCATATCCTGTCCTCTCTTGGCAGCCTGGTCTGCCTGTGTCTGCCTTTTTCGATCGCTAGGCTATGTTCGCTAAGTCTGTACCTTGTCAAGGTTTTTCTCAGTTTGTTATCCTTTACCATGGTCAGGTAATCAGCTATGTTGTATTGTTTGTTTAGGGCCAAGTAGCAATTGAGTTTGCTTTGGGTTTTTGTTGTTTCTGCCCAATATGTCAGATATTTTTCCTTTTGCTTAGCGACGATTGTGTTGGGTCGAATTCTTTGTGTTACGCTGTCACTGTCCCGGGGCTGGTTATTGTTAGTAGTGTTAGTAGTTACTTCACTGAGTCCCAGGACTAGTTGACTGAGGGTATTCTTCTTTATGGTCAGCTCTTGGCATTTCAGGGCGTCGTAGTGATAGCATTGGGGGTTGCTCATTTGTAGGTGATTCCAAAATTTGGTGGCTCTTTTTTGGATAGTGATTATTAATGGATATTGGCCTAGTTCCGCCCTGCATGCATTGTTTACTGTTTTCCTTTGAGTCCGGAGGATACTTTTACAGAATTCTGCATGTAGGATCTCAATTGGGTGTTTGTCCCATTTTGCAAATTCTTGTTGTGTTCGCGGTCCCCATACCTCACTGCCATAGAGTGCAATTGGTTCAATTACTGATTTGAAAATTTTGAGCCAAATGCTAATTGGGATTTCTATTTGGATTGATTTTTTAATGGCATAGAAAGCCCTTCTTGCTTTCTCTTTCAGTTCATTCACAGCCAGTTTGAAGTTTCCCGTAGAACTGATTTTTAAGCCCAAGTATGTGTAGTTAGTGGTTTGTTCAATTTTGGTTGTTCCTAGTGTGAAATTTATTTTGGGTCCCTGATGTTTGGATCTTTGCTGGAACACAAGGACTTTGGTTTTTTGGGGATTTATTGTCAGGGCCCAAGTCTGGCAGTACGACTCCAGCAGGTCCAGGTTCTGCTGTAGACCCTCCTTAGTTGGTGACAGCAGAACCAGGTCGTCTGCATAGAGGAGGAATTTAACCTTGGATTCATATAGGGTGAGGCCGGGTGCTGTAGATTGTTCAAGTAGTTTTGCCAATTCATTTATGTAAATATTAAAGAGTGTCGGTGAGATTGGCGAGCCCTGTGTCACCCCCCGCCCCTGTGGGAAGTATTTTGTTTGTTTGTCTCCAATTTTAACTGCACATTTGTTGTTTGTATACATTGATTTAATTACATCATATGTTTTTCCCCCTACCCCGCTTTCGATAAGTTTCAGGAATAAACCGTCATGCCAGATGGAGTCGAAAGCCTTCTGGAAATCTATAAAGCATGCGTAGATTTTGCTTTTGTTATGGTGAACGTGTTTGTCAATTAGGGTCTGTAGGGTGAAGATATGATCTGATGTTCTATAGTTTGGCAGGAATCCAATTTGGCTTTTACTCAAGACATTGTGCTCCTCAAGGAAGTTTATAAGTCTTTTGTTTATGATGCTACAGAATACCTTCCCCAGGTTACTGTTTACACAGATGCCTCGATAGTTATTTGGGTCGACTTTGTCCCCACTTTTGTATATGGGCGTTATGAGTCCTTTGTTCCAGATATCAGGGAAGTAACCGACACTCAGAACCAAGTTGAAGAGTTTTAGGATAGCCAGTTTCATTTTGTCGTCTGTGTGTTTAATCATCTCGTTTAGTATGCCATCTGTCCCACAAGCTTTTCCTGGTCGCAGGTCCTTGAGTTTTTCAAAAAGTTCTTTTTCTGTTATTATGGAGTCTAGCGGGTTTTGGTTATCTTTTATGGCCATTTCTAGCTTTTCCAGTTTTTTGCATATTTGGTGTTGCTCTGGCCTTAGTGTGTTTTTCTGGTATAATTTTTCAAAGTGGTTTACCCATGTGTCCCCATTTTGAATGGCCAATTCGTCGTGTTGTTTTTTGTGTAGTGTATTCAAGTTGTCCCAGAAACAATTGGAATCAATGGATTCCTCCATGGAGCTGAGTGTATTCTTAATATATTGCTCTTTTTTGGTTCTGAGTGTGTTTCTGTATTGTGTTAGTGTCTGACAATAAGTAAGGCGTAATTCCTCGTTTTCTGGATGTCTGTGTTTTTGGTTTGATATTTTTCTAAGTTTTTTCCTCATGTTATGGCAATCTGGGTCAAACCATTTTTCATAGTTTTTTGTTTTGGGTTTGTTCTTGCGAGCTTTCAGGTTTGCACTTGTTGCCAAATTATCAAAAATATTGTTTAGGTTATTTACTGCCCGGTTTACGCCTTCTTTATTGTGAGTGTATATGTTATCCAGAAAGGTGTCCAAGAGAGCTTGAGTTGATGCATTGCTAATTGTTTTCTGGTATTTTTCCGTGTCGTTTTTGGCCCATCTGTACGATTTTTTGGTGTTGTACAGTTTACTGGGTTGTGTTTCTATGTTGTTTGTTTCTGTCTTTTTGAGATACATAGTAATTTGACTGTGATCTGACAGTGTTGTTTGTGGTTTGACTGTGAATGCTCTGAAAGAGGATGGGTCCAAATCTGTAATCATATAGTCTACTGTGCTGCAGCCAAGAGGTGAGCAATAGGTCGATCTTCCTAGGAGGTCTCCTATGAACCTACCATTGACAATGTACAGACCCAGGCTTCGACAGAGCTGTAGTAGCTGTTTTCCGTTGGTATTTGCCTGCTTGTCGCAGTTATGCCTGTATGGAAGGGAAGGGATATCAAAGTGGTTATTCCCGAATACGTAATTGTTTCCCTGATTATTGGTGAAGTCTGGTTCTTCGCCCGTTCTTGAATTGAGGTCCCCACAGATCAACACGTTCCCCTGGGCCTGGTATTGGATAATTTCCCCCTCTATGTTGGAGAAGGTGTCCTCTTTAAAGTACGGGGAATCCATTGGGGGGATATAAATTGCGCAAATGTAAACATCTTGTGTGTTAGAGATAATCTCCCTCTCAATTTTGAGCCACATGTGGTTTTCGCCCTTTTTTATAAATTTAATGTAATTCTTAAGTTCTGTTTTAAACCAGATCAGTATGCCTCCGGAGTCTCTGCCTTGGGTTACACTTGGTAATTTATTGGAGGGGACCACCAGCTCAGTGTACCCTTGGGGACAGCCAGTGTGTCCTTTTCCTTTATACCAAGTTTCCTGTAAAATGATAATATCTAGATCTTTAGTTTCATCTATGAACTCTGGGGTCCTACTCTTCACGTCTAGCACCGAAGAGCGTAGACCTTGGATATTCCAGGTCGAAATATATAAGGATTTCATGTTTACTTTGATCTTTTACTATGATAGGTTAAAGAGTGGTACGTGTTTGTCGTGTCTAAGTGTGGGAAAAAAAGATCATCTCAGTTGTCTATAAAAGTTAATACTATTTGGTTACAGTTCTTTCTATTAATTAGTCCTTGATCCATAAGGCGGAAGTAGATGTTGCTGCACATCTGCTTATTGTCTCTTAATGGATTGTCTCTGTCTGAGGTATTGCGTACGTCCTGTGCATCTCTCCCTCTGTCTGGCTGGGAGCGGTCCTGTTCCCCTGTGGGACAGGAGTGGTGCAGGTCTGATATTGTTGTTGTGCATGGGGATCCTCTCTGGTCTCGGTTGGGTGGTGGTGGTCTTTGTAGTGGTCCTGATATGTACCCCGCTGATCTCTGGTGGTTGGGGGGGGGGTCCTCTTGGAGTCTGGGTATGGACCCGGTTAAAAGCGATGTCCTTCAGGGCTTTAGCAAAGATCGATATTCTTTTCCTTTGGATGTGGACATGGTCGTAAAGACATTCCTCATCGAGGGTGGGGTGTTGGGCCAGGTGCACGTTGTGTTTTGATTCGCAGTCTCTTGCTATGCTGGCATTTATCTCATGAATTGTGTTGTTGTTGAAGTCTGTTCTCGGCAATATTGTGGAAACAGTGATTCTAGTGTTTGGAAATGTACTGCTTGCCTTCCTAATCACTGCTCTGAGCGATGTTGCTACCTCTTTCTGTTGGGCCTTTAGGTCATTTGTGCCCGTGTATATTATTATGTGTTGGGGGGAGCCTAATCGGGCTTTGGTCAGCCATCCCATGGCTCTGTCTGTTGTTGGGCACCAGATCTTTTCTACTTTACTTCTAGGGAAGAGCTTTTTCTCCCATAGAAATTTCCCATTTGAGTCTATGAGTATTACGATGTCAGCCTTGTTTGTAAGAAGTCACACGACACCAGGTTATAGACCAACAGCTTTATTTGAAATCACAAGCTTTCGGAGCGCTGCTCCTTCTTCAGGTGAAGTGGAGAAATGCATAAAGACACAGCTTACATAGTCAGAGAATCATGTCAGATGTTTACAGGTAACCTTTCCAACTGCCATTTATCACACCTCGGCAGAGAGATAATCACAGCAGTCAAAGGTGTGAATGGTGTCCAAACAGGTCAGTCAGGGAAACATTACATCAAAGAACAATGAGGTGGGGTCACAAGGGGTCAAATATTGCAGATGCTGGGGTCTGTATGAAAAACAAAAAAACAGACAAAAAACATTTTTTTGGCTGGAAATCACAGCAGGTCCGGCCGCATCTGTGTAGAGAGAACAAGCCAATGTCGACTCGAGTCTGGATGACCCTGCATCAGGTGGGGTTACATGTAGCGTGACATGAACCCAAGATCTCGGTTAAGGCCGTCCTCATGGGTGCGGAACTTGGCTATCAGTTTCTGCTCGACGATTTTGCGTTGTCGTGTGTCTCGAAGGCCACCTTGGAGAATGCTTACCCGAAGATCGGAGGCTGAATGTCCTTGACTGCTGAAGTGTTCCCCGACTGGGAGGGAACACTCCTGCCTGGTGATTGTTGCGCGGTGTCCATTCATCCGTTGTTGCAGTGTCTGCATGGTCTCGCCGATGTACCATGCTCCGGGGCATCCTTTCCTGCAACGTATGAGGTAGACAACGTTGGCCGAGTCACATGAGTATGTACCATGTACCTGGTGGGTGGTGTCCTCACGTGTGATGATGGTATCTGTGTTGATGATCTGGCATGTCTTGCAGAGGTTGCTGTGGCAGGGTTGTGTGGTGTCGTGGTCGCTGTTCTCCTGAAAGCTGGGTAATTTGCTGCGAACGATGTGTTTACTGTCTGGTGGCTTTCGCCTGGACTCATAGTGTGTGCGTTGGGCTGGGGTGTCTGGTGTGTGCGTTCCTCTTGTGAGCGGCTCGCTTGTGGTTCCACGGTGGTGGGGGAAGATTGAGATTCAGTATGCTGGTCGGTCTGTGTGGCACCCCTTGTATTGTGTGTCTGCTGCTGTTGTTCCGTGTGGGAGTGCAGCCGTTCCGTCGGGCTCTGTCTTGTCTTATCTCTAGCCTCTGGTTGCTGGTCTAATGGTGTTGTCTCTCCTCTATGGCTCTCTTCGTTTTTCTGCAGCTCTTTCACCCGATTCCCAAGTAGATTCACCTGGTTCTCAAGTAGATTCAGCTCTCTCTTGTGTCTCTCCCTCTCTTGCTTTTGTTCGTGATTCATTTTAAGGAACTCCTCTCTAAGTTTAACCATCTCTATCCCTAATTGATTAAATTTATCTTTTAGTTGTATCTGGCTGTGTGATCCCGGGGTATGTGTCTGGTCGACCCTGGAAGGCTCACTCACTTCCTGGCTATGCTGCTCTTCTCTTGGTGAGCTGGAATTGGTAGGGGGACTATGTGTGGCTTCCTCCCTGGTAGTTATGCTGGGGTTTGTCAGTTGTATCATGTGGCTGTGGGTCCCCGGGGTTAGTGTCTGGTTTGAACTGTGTGGCTCGTTCACCTCCTGACCAGGCTGATTTCCTCCTGGTAAGTTGTCAATGTTGGGGGGAGTGCGGGTCGCTTTTCCCCTGTTAGCCACTCTGGGGCTGTTCCTTCCCCTCTCAGTTATTCCTTTCAGTGTCTTGAAGGCCGTTGCAAAGTTGTCGAGGTTGCCTTGCACTAATATTGTTCCGGTATTGTACATGTTGACAGTCGTGGTTGCCTTGTCTCCTGGTGTGTTAATTTTCATTTTGGACCCATTAGATGTTTTTTCTATCTTAACACTGGTATAGTGTGATTTTATTGCTGTGATCCAAGCCGCTGGCTGATCTGAGTAGAAAATGAGGTTACATTTTGTCCCAGTGTTGTACCAGTCAGCAAAAAGAGTTTCTGGTTTTTCTCTCATCTGCTCATGCTTGATCGATTTTATAGCATTTTTTGTGGTGTTGGGGGGAATCTGGAAGCGGTTGCTCTCAGTGTCCCTCGGGGGCTGTTGTGGCTCTTCTGATTCGCTCATTATTGGTAGTGTAGAGAAAGTATTGTTGATCTTAGAATAAGCTTTTCTGGGGCCCCGGGTTTGGTGTTTCCCTCTCCCTGTTCGCAACCTTTCCCGGTCCCCCTCTCCGACCCCGTGGTCCCTGGGCCTCGGCTCTTGGGTTCACCCTTCCCAGGTCTGAGTCTGTGAGCCGCTGTTTCCCGGTGCCTTCGGGCTGTTCCCCTCCCCCTCAGAGGTCTCTGGGCCTCTGTCTCGGCCTGGCTCCTCGCCCTCCCTGGGCCCTGTACTCACAGTCTTGGTTGGGAGCCTTCTGGTTGCTCCCCTTCTCCTCAGAGGTCTCTGTGCCTGATGGCCTGGCTCCTCGGGCCTTTCCCGTGCTTTCTTTCTCACCTCGGCTGTGCCTCGTTCCCGTTTGGATGCTGGATTGCTGGACTGCGGCTCGAGTCCCCTCGGCTGTGCCCCGTTCTCGATCGGGTGCTGGATTGTTGGGCTGCGGCCCGAGTGACCTCGGCTGTGCCCCGTTCCCAATCGGGTGCTGGATTGTTGGGCTGCGGCCCGAGTCCCCTCGGCTGTGCCGGCTGCTGGATTGCCAGAACCAGGGGTCACAGTCTAAGGATAAGGGGTAAGCCATTTAGGACAGAGATGGGGAGGAATTTCTTCACCCAGAGAGTGGTGAACCTGTGGAATTCTCTATCACAGAAGGCAGTTGAGGCCAATTCATTAAATATATTCAAGAAGGAATTAGTTATATTTCTTAAGGCTAAAGGGATCAAGGGATATGGGGAGAAGGCAGGGACCGGGTACTGAATTTGGATGATCAGCCATGATCTCATTGAATGGCGGAGCAGGCTCGAGGGGCCGAATGGCCTACTCCTGCTCCTATCTTCTATGTTTCTATGTAGACACATGGTGGGATGAAATATGGAATTGGGGTACAAATGTCAATATACACCCATGGATTAGAATATTCTCACACATTACAGTTATTCTAATTACTGTAATATTCCTGAGCCTGTGTGTTAACTGGAGAAGTATGATGTGATTGGAAAAAAGATTGAAGGGGCGACTCGAAATGATGGAAATGGGGCAAGTGATGAAGGTTGAAGACCGGAGGAGGCTACTAACTACGAAAGGCGATCAATATAATCTATGATTAAAATGATCAAAGGGGGGAGTGTAGAAATATGAACTGATGCCTTTAGAAAATGGTCAGGGACTGCGAAAACTGCAGCCAGTGAGATCTCAAATAAACAAAGATTTGACACTGAGGGCCTAGGGCTGCTCAAATAACATAGTTAACAGGCCTGCAAAAGATGACAAGCTTGCAGGATGATCGAGTCTACAACAATAATTAACTCAAGATAAGGGTGACAATCTAGTCTAACGGTTGAGCAGTCGCAAATCACATAATAAGGGACCTCGGGAATTCCCTAAACGACCAAGGATACTGATTGGCTAAGGATGGACACATCGCAGACAAAATGGCCAAATCTGCACACGGCACGCCTTGACCATTCTGTTGTGATGATCACAGAAGCCGTGAGCTAACTGTCAAGAGGTCTCATGACTGATTAGAGCAACCTTGTGCAAACGGTCTTATCGGGGGCGGGGGCAGGGGAGGGTGGGTGGGTGGCACATAGCTAGTAAAATATAGGTATAAAAGAAGGGAGCCAAGAGCTAGTTGAGCAGCGAGAACCTAGGAATCACACGCGAGAAGGGAGGAGCCACAAGTCCGGGACTTGTTGTAGGACACCAGCGCGAAGGCTGATCAACTTTCAAACGGGTAATATTGTTTCAAGCTAGCACACATGGGAAGTGAGTCCCGTGTCATTTTCCTTGTAAGTTATTCAAACAACTTGTTAACCAATAAAGTACTGAATGTATGCAACTTACTGAGTCCGACCGACATTTGACACACTGAACTAAGAACCATAATTGTTGAACTGTTGTTGAGGTAACTACTTATTACTAGCTCAATAGATACAGTGAATTTGGGACAACAGACTGCTCTATCATGAGTACGGATACATATGAGAGTAAGTTTAATCAAATACCACTTACAAAGAGTACCGTAGAGTTAAAAACCTACTCCAGAGAAATCCTAGAGACATGTGGACAAATGGAATGTACAGTTCAGCACAATGGCCAGTCAGTAAAGCTGCCTATTATTGCAGCGAGCTACAACAACAGGCCAGCCCTCATGGGCAAAGACTGGTTGAGAAAGTTAAAACTAGACTGGAAAAACGTCTTCCGTGTAGATGCTTCAAAGAAGCAACTCGACACAATGCTGAACAATTCCGAAAGCATGTTCACAGACAGTTATGAGGGTATCACTGGGTCTGATGCGCATATCCGCCTCAAGTCCAACGCGAAGCCTGTCTATTGTAAGGCAAGGCCGGTCCGCTATGCATTGAAAAGTCAGGTGGAGGAAGAGCTAGAGAAACTGAGAGAAAACGGAGTGCTAGTAAAAACTGACAAAAGTGAATGGGCTCCCCCGATTGTGGTAGTGCCCAGAGCAGACAAACTGTATGCTTGTACAGCGACTACAAAGTTACTATCAGCCAAGCAGCTGACGATGAGCAGTACCCGTTACCTACTTCACAAGATTTGTATGCAGCACTCTCTGGATCAAAGGTTGACCTGTCGCACGCTTATGCTCAGCTGAATGTTGACAAAGCAAGTCAACAGTATTTCACCATCAACACACACAAGGGACTGAACTCATACATCAAGCTGCCGTATGGTGTAAAGTCCTCCCCCAAAATCTTCCAGGCTGCGATGGATCAGATTTCGCAAGGAGTTCCAAATTGCTTATGCAATCAAGATGATGTGCTGATCGCAACAAGCAGTGAGGAAGAAAATCTAGAAGTGTTAGATTTAGTGCTTCCAAGGTTGAATGCCCACAATGTCAAATTGAAAAGGAGCAAATGTGCTTTTGTGCAGCCTGAGGTTGTGAACCTTGGTCTGAAAGTTGATGCAAATGAATGCAACCAGTGAAGGAAAAGGTTGGTGCTGTCATCAATGCTCCAAAGCCACAGAACGTGTCTGAGTTAAGATCTTTCCTTGGAATGGTCCAGTACTACGAACGTTTCTTACCTGAGTTAGCGACCATGTTAGCCCCATTGCACGAGCTCCTCAAGAAAGATGCCCAGTGGAAGTGGACGGAAGTGCAACAGAAAGCTTATGACGCTTGTAAGAGAAGTCTCTCTAGCGATGCTCTACTTGTGCTCTACGACACACAGCGTGAACTTAAGTTAGCGTGTGATGCTTCCAGCTATATTGTGGGAGCTATCATAAACCACGTAATGGATGACGCCCAAGAGAAACCAATCGCGTTCGCATCACGAACCCTCACAAAGAGCGAAAGAAACCACGCACAAATTGAAAAGGAAGCACTCACCATAGTGTGTGGAATCAAGAAATTCTAACAGTTCCTGATCGGTAGAAAGTTTACCCTGGTAACCGATCACAAACCGTTCCTAGCAATATTGGGGCCCAAATCTGCCATCCCTGCAATGGCCGCATCAAGAATGCAACATTGGGCAGTGTTGTTGTTACATGACTACACGATTGAATATCGCACTTCAAAGCAAAACACAATCACAGATGTCTTGTCCAGGTTGCCACATGAAGACTCGTGCTGGGAGTGAAGGTGTGATTTTCACGCTAGGTGCAGTTGACAAAGACTTTCCCATGAATGCAACTGAGATTGCAGATGAGACTAAAAAGGATTCAGTACTGAAAAGAGTGTCTGAAAACACCTTGAATGGATGGACTGATCAGTGTCTGGACACAGAGTTGAAACCATTCCATAACCGTCGTACTGAATTGTCCTAAACATAAGAAATAGGAGCAGGAGTAGGCCAATCGGCCCCTCGAGCCTGCTCCGCCATTCAATAAGATCATGGCTGATCTGATCCTAACCGCCAATCTACTATCACAGAACCATCTCCTGAATCTAACAGAATTAGACACACGAAATAGGAGCAGGATCAGGCTACACAGCCCCTGGGCCCGCTCCGCTACCCACAGGGCCATGTCCGATCCGAACCTAGACTCATGTCCAAATTCCTGCCCGCTCCCCGTAACCCTTAATTCCCTTTACTTCTAGGAAACTGTCTATTTCTGTTTTAAATTTATGTAATGATGTAGCTTCTACAGCTTTTTGGGGCAGCATATTCCATGGACCTACCACCCTCTGAGTGAAGTAATTCCTCCTCATCTCAGTTTTGAAAGAGCAGCCCCTTATTCTAAGACTATGCCCCCTAGTTCTAGTTTCACCCATCATCGGGAACATCCTCCCCGCATCCACCCGATCCAACCCCTTCACAATCTTATATGTTTCAATAAGATCGCCTCTCATTCTTCTGAACGCCAATGAGTAGAGTCAAGTCAAGTGGGGAAACAGAGTGGTGGTACCTATTTCTTTGAGAGCTAGAATTCTGGCCAAACTTCATACTGAACATCCAGGGATCGTCAGTATGAAATCAATTGCAAGAAGCTTTGTTTACTGGCCTGGATTGGACAGTGATCTTGAATCACTTGACCATGAACACATACATGAGTCTGACTCAGGTCAGACTTCAGTAACTGAAGTGTGAGGTTCACACAAGTTTGAGATAGAAACAGGATCATCTTTGAGTTCGAAACCAAAACAAAACCGCCCGAAAATTGGTTCAACACCAAAACCTTCTGTAAGGAGACCAGGAAGGCTCCGCAAACCTGTTAATAAACTGGATTTGTTGTTCATTTAAAAGGAAAAAAGCCGGGAATTTTCGTTATGTGGTACATATAATGCTGGGAAAGGTGGGACTGTAGTTTTGTTGTATTTGAGAGGAGAATATGTACATTTTGTTATGGGGAAAGCAGGGTCACATGGTTTGTCACATGGTTTAGTATGAGCATGCTCAGTTCGCTCTGGCCTAATAAAGCAAGCACATTGATTAACAACTCATCCTGTCTCTGTCCTTCATTTGTTCTACTCACATATATTACAGATGGTGATCAGGAGTGGGAACTCTGCCTGACCCCCCTCCCCCCAACCCAGATTGGGGGGGGAGTTGCGGAGATTAATTCCAGTGCCCCAACTGTTGACCAGGCTCAGATCAACAGACTCAGCACAGGCTGAGATACAGTAATGCCATTGTCATATCTATGGTGTGACTGTATGTCACTCATCTTCACGCATCAGTGTGCTTATTCCTAACTGGCCAAATTCACCTCGTGCTGTGCAGGCCCGACTGCTGTGCATTGCACTGACAAAAATAGAAAGGCAGAGTATTTCCTAAATGGTGAAAGATTGGGGAATGCAGATGCTCAAAGGGACCTGGGTGTCCTTGTACATGAGTCACTGAAAGTGAATGTGCAGGTGCAGCAAACCATTAGGAAGGCACATGGTATGTTGGCCTTCATTACAAGAGGATTTGAGTACAGGAGTAAAGAAGTCTTAATCCAATTATATAGGGCCTTGGTGAGACCACACCTGGAGTACTGTGTACAATTTTGGTCTCCTTACCTAAGGAAGGATATACTTGCCATAGAGGGAGTACAATGAAGGTTCATGAGATTGATTCCTGGGATGGCGGGACTGTCGTATGAGAAGAGATTGAGTAAACTAGGCCTGTATTCTCTTGAATTCAGAAGAATGAGAGGGGGTCTCATTGAAGCATACAAAATTATTACAGGGCTTGATAGGGTGGATGCTGGGAGAATGTTCCCCTTGGCTGGGGAGCCTAGAACCAGGGGCCACAGCCTCAGGATAAAGGGTAGGCCATTCAGGACTGAGATGAGAGGAAATTTCTTCACACAGAGGGTGGTGAATCTTTGGAATTCTCTACCCCAGAGGGCTGTGGAGGCTCAGTCATTGGGTATATTCAAAACAGAAGTCGATAGATTTCTGACTAGTAAGGGCATCAAGGGATATGGCGATAGGGCCGGTGAATGGAGTTGAGGCAGAAGATCAGCCATGATCTCATTGAATGGCGGAGCAGGCTCGAAGGGCCGAATGTCCGACTCCTGCTCCTATTTCTTATGTTCTTCTGTTCTTACATCCCTTTTGTCATTTAATCACTCCTGCCCGCCATCCTATTGCAAACCTTCCCTTTTCCCTGACTCTGTATTTGCGTAAAAGTCGTTCATCTCTTCACATCTGAGAGGTGACAGGGTAGATGCAGGGAGGATGTTTCCCCCTGGCTCGGGAGTCTAGAACCAGGGGTCACAGTCTCAGAATAAGGGGTCGGCCGTTTAGGACTGAGAGGAGGAGAAATTTCTTCACTCGGAGGGTGGTGAATCTTTGGAATTCTCCACCCCAGAGGGCTGTGGATGCTCCTGAGCTGGGGGCAGGGGGAATGAGTTAAATCTGCACTCCCCTCCCAATCTGAGGCCGTGACCTTTGTCTCAATTGGGTTGGGCTTTTGTTGGTAGAACTGGCTGCCTTTTAAATGGGTGAATTTAAATTCCCGGGAGCTGCCGATCGGTCCCGTCGGCCATCCCGGGTCGCAGGAGTTTCGAATCCGGCGGTTTAAATGTGCGGGCCGTGCTGGTAACGCCACGAGCTGGGGTCACTCGGGCTCCTTTAGTGGCAGAGCTTGCACTCAGGATTAATCACTTCCTGCCTTGAACTGACCCTGATTGACCCCCTCGGGTAGGGAGACAAGATGGTGGGTCACAGAAACAGGAGCAGGTCATTCAGCCCCTCTGATCCTGTTCCGCCATTCAATTAGTTCATGGCTGATCTGCATCTGAAATCCATCTACCCGCCTTGGTTCTGTATCCCTCGATACCCTTACCCAACAAAATCTCAGTTTAGAAATGTCTATTTGACCCCCAGCCACAACAGCTTTTTGGGGGAGAGTGTTCCAGATTTCCACCACCCTTTGTGTGAAGAAATGCTTCCTGACATCACCCCTGAACGGCCTGGCTCTAATTTTAAGGTTATGCCTCCTTGTGCTGGACTCCCCCCACCAGAGGAAATAGTTTCTCTCGCTTTACCCTATCAAATCCTTTAATCATCTTAAACGCCTCAATCAGATTACTCCGTAATCTTTTATACTCAAGGGAATACAGGCCGAGTCTATGCAACTGGGAACTCTTAGGAATTATCCGATGGATAGCTTTGTTCGAGGCCTCGTGGATGGGAGTGTTGGAGACGCTTCACCCTAACGCTGTCCGTCTGAGATGTGATGGTCCGAGCTCTGAGGCAGCAAAGGGATCAGGAGCGATACAGACCGTGGATTGGGATGGAGAGGAAGCGGGTACAGAGGAGATTTACCTGGATGGTACCAGGGATGAGGGAGTTCAGTTATGCGGAGAGGTTGGAGAAGCTGGGATTGTTCTCCTTGGAGCAGAGAAGGTTAAGGGGGCTTTGATAGAGTAGATAGGGAGAAACTGTTTCCTCCGGCAAGTGGGTCTGTAACCAGGGGTCACAGATTGAAGATAACTGGCAGAAGAACCAGAGGGGGAATGAGGAGAATGTTTTTTCACACAGAGGGTTGTTAAGATCTGGAATGCGCTACCTGAAAGGGTGGAATCAGATTCCAGAGGAAGACACAAAAGGCAATTGGACATGTTCTTGAAGAGGACTAACTTGCGGGATTATGGGGAAAGAGCGGGGGAGTGGGACTGAGTGGATTGTTCTTTCAAAGAGCCGGCACAGGCACGATGGGCCGAATGGCCTCCTCCTGTGCCGTTGGATTCTATGACTCTAAGACCAAGAGAGGAGGCAGAGAGAGGGGAAAAAGAGCAGAAAACAATAGACCGAATCCGCAATGTGTGCGGAGAAACCGTCCAAATCAAACTTGCTGTGCCTACCTGTAGGCAGTGCCAGAGCTAACAATGCCAGTTCACAGTGAGTGGGCACCTGGGCCCTGTAAAGAAAGTAAGACTTGCATTTCTATAGCGCCTTTCACAACCTCAGGACGTCACAAAGCACTTTACAGCCAATGAAGTACTTTCTGAAGTGTAGTCGCTGTTGTAATGTAGGAAACATGGCAGCCAATTTGCACACAGCAAGGTCCCACAAACAGCAATGAAATAAATGACCAGATAAACTGTTTTAGATGTTGGTTGAGGGATAAATATTGGCCAGGACACCGGGGAGAACTCCCCCTGCTCATCTTGGAACAGTGCCATGGAATGCTTTACGTCCACCTGAGAGAGCAGACAGGGCCTCGTTTTAACGTCTCATCCGAAAGACGGCACCTCCGACAGTGCAGCACTCCCTCAGCACTGCACTGCAGTGTCAGCCTGGATTAGGAGCCCAAGTCTTGCTCCCCTAAGTTGGTGCATGTGCCCCAGTATGATTTCTGGAGATTATTATTCTTTGTCTGTCTAGAGGGAATTGCCTGGAATGTAACTGACCTAATTGGACAATGATCTGGGAATTCACAGCTCGAGCAGAGAAATGGGCTGTATTGCTAAGGCCACAGTGACTCTGACTGTCCTTATTGAATCCAACTGTTTAGAATCGCATGACTCGCTGAGTAAAACTCTTAATAAAACACCATGCGACCCAAACTCCTTCCAACCAATCAGAACCCTCGCTGGCAGGTTTCCAGCTAGCCATGCCCTAGACCTCATGCACAATCTATCAGAAAGTCCTGCACTGACCGCTCCAACATGTTCCGTGTCTCTGAAAGATTCAAATCTCATTTCAGAAAACACAAAATTTTGCCAGTTTGTTCATTACTTGCAAGCAGGCCAAGGTATTAGTCACACTCAACTGTTAACCCAAATCTGTGGACAGTGTCACAGATTGAGGGAGAGAGAATCACCAGGAGAGCTCGAGAGTCAGAGTGAGAGAATCACTGGGAGTGATCGAGAGTGAGAGCAAGAGAATCACTGGGAGTGAGCGAGAGTGAGAGCGAGAGAATCACTGGGAGTGAGCGAGAGTGAGAGCGAGAGAATCACTGGGAGTGAGCAGAGTGAGAGAGAGAGAATCACTGGGAGTGAGCGAGAGTGAGAGCGAGAGAATCACTGGGAGTGATCGAGAGCGAGAGTGAGAGAATCACTGGGAGTGAGCGAGAGTGAGAGCGAGAGAATCACTGGGAGTGAGCGAGAGTGAGAGCGAGAGAATCACTGGGAGTGAGCGAGCGTGACAGCGAGAGAATCACTGGGAGTGAGCGAGAGTGAGAGCGAGAGAATCACTGGGAGTGAGCGAGAGTGAGAGAATCACTGGGAGTGATCAAGTGAGAGCGAGAGAATCACTGGGAGTGATCGAGAGTAAGAGCGAGAGAATCACTGGGAGTGAGCGAGATTGAGAGCGAGAGAATCACTGGGAGTGAGCGAGAGTGAGAGTGAGAGAATCACTGGGAGTGAGTGAGAGTGAGAGAATCACTGGGAGTGAGCGAGAGTGAGAGCGAGAGAATCACTGGGAGTGAGCAAGAGTGAGAGTGAGAGAATCACTGGGAGTGAACGAGAGTGAGAGCGAGAGAATCACTGGGAGTGAGCGAGAGTGAGAGTGAGAGAATCACTGGGAGTGAGCGAGAGTGAGAGAATCACGGATTGAGCGAGTGTGAGAGCCAGAGAATCACTGGGAGTGAGCGAGAGTGAGAGCGAGAGAATCACTGGGAGTGAGCGAGAGTGAGAGCGAGAGAATCACTGAGAGTGAGCGAGAGTGAGAGTGAGAGAATCACTGGGAGTGAGCAAGAGTGAGAGCGAGAGAATCACTGGGAGTGATCGAGTGAGAGAGTGAGAGAATCACTGGGAGTGATCGAGAGTGAGAGCGAGAGAATCACTGGGAGTGATCAAGTGAGAGAGTGAGAGAATCACTGGGAGTGAGCGAGAGTGAGAGCGAGAGAATCACTGGCAGTGAGCGAGAGTGAGAGCGAGAGAATCACTGGGAGTGAGCGAGAGTGTGAGAATCACTGGGAGTGACCGAGAGTGAGGGAATCACTGGGAGTGAGCGAGAGTGAGAGAGGGAGAATCACTGGGAGTGAGCGAGAGTGAGAGAATCACTGGGAGTGAGCGAGAGTGAGAGCGAGAGAATCACTGCGAGTGAGTGAGAGCGAGACAATCAATGGGAGTTAGCGAGAGTGAGAGTGAGAGAATCACTGGGAGTGAGCGAGAGTGAGAGCGAGAGAATCACTGGGAGTGAGCGAGAGTGAGAGCGAGAGAATCACTGGGAGTGAGCGAGAGTGAGAGAATCACTGGGAGTGAGTGAGAGTGAGAATCACTGGGAGTGAGTGAGAGTGAGAGAATCACTGGGAGTGAGTGAGAGCGAGAGAATCACAGGGAGTGAGCGAGAGTGAGAGCGAGAGAATCACTGGGAGTGAGCGAGCCTGAGAGCGAGAGAATCACTGGGAGGATCGAGAGTGAGAGCGAGAGAATACCTGGGAGTGAGCGAGAGTGAGAGCGAGAGATTCACTGGGAGTGAGCGAGAGTGAGAGCGAGAGAATCACTGGGAGTGATCGAGAGTGAGAGTGAGAGAATCACTGGGAGTGAGCGAGAGTGAGAGAATCACTGGGAGTGAGCGAGATTGAGAGAATCACTGGGAGTGAGCGAGAGTGAGAGCGAGAGAATCATTGGGAGTGATCGAGAGTGAGAGCGAGAGAATCACTGGGAGTGAGCGAGAGTGAGAGTGAGAGAATCACTGGGAGTGAGCAAGAGTGAGAGCGAGAGAATCAGTGGGAGTGATCGAGAGTGAGAGCGAGAGAATCACTGGGAGTGATCGAGAGTGAGAGAATCACTGGGAGTGAGCGAGAGTGAGAGAATCACTGGGAGTGAGCGAGAGTGAGAGCGAGGGAATCACTGGGAGTGAGCGAGAGTGAGAGAGGGAGAATCAGTGGGAGTGAGCGAGAGTGAGAGCGAGAGAATCACTGGGAGTGAGCGAGAGTGAGAGAATCACTGGGAGTGAGCGAGAGTGAGAGAATCACTGGGAGTGAGCGAGAGTGAGAGAATCACTGGGAGTGAGCGAGAGTGAGAGTAAGAGAATCACTGGGAGTGAGCGAGAGTGAGAATGAAAGAATCACTGAGAGTGAGCGAGAGTGAGAGCGAGAGAATCACTGGGAGTGAGCGAGAGAGAGAGAATCACTGGGAGTGAGCGAGAGTGAGAGAATCACTGGGAGTGAGCGAGAGAGAGAGTGAGAGAATCACTGGGAGTGAGCGAGAGTGAGAGCGCGAGAATCACTGGGAGTGAGCGAGAGTGAGAGCGAGAGAATCACTGGGAGTGAGCGAGAGTGAGAGCGAGAGAATCACTGGGAGTGAGCGAGAGTGAGAGCGAGAGAATCACTGGGAGTGAACGAGAGTGAGAGCGAGAGAATCACTGGGAGTGAACGAGAGTGAGAGCGAGAGAATCACTGGGAGTGAGCGAGAGCGAGAGAATCACTGGGAGTGAGCGAGAGTGAGAGCGAGAGAATCACTGGGAGTGAACGAGAGTGAGAGCGAGAGAATCACTGGGAGTGAACGAGAGTGAGAGCGAGAGAATCACTGGGAGTGAGCGAGAGTGAGAGCGAGAGAATCACTGGGAGTGATCGAGAGTGAGAGCGAGAGAATCACTGGGAGTGATCGAGAGTGAGAGCGAGAGAATCACTGGGAGTGAGCGAGAGTGAGAGAATCACTGGGAGTGAGCGAGAGTGAGAGCGAGGGAATCACTGGGAGTGAGCGAGAGTGAGAGAGGGCGAATCACTGGGAGTGAGCGAGAGTGAGAGTGAGAGAATCACTGGGAGTGAGTGAGAGTGAGAGAATCACTGGGAGTGAGCGAGAGTGAGAGCGAGAGAATCACTGGGATTGAGCGAGAGTGAGAGCGAGAGAATCACTGGGAGTGAGCGAGAGTGAGAGAATCACTGGGAGTGAGCGAGAGTGAGAGCGAGAGAATCACTGGGAGTGATCGAGAGTGAGAGCAAGAGAATCACTGGGAGTGAGCGAGAGTGAGAGTGAGAGAATCACTGCGAGTGAGCGAGAGTGAGAGTGAGAGAATCACTGGGAGTGAGCGAGAGTGAGAGCGAGAGAATCACTGGGAGTGATCGAGTGAGAGAGTGAGAGAATCACTGGGAGTGATCGAGAGTGAGAGCAAGAGAATCACTGGGAGTGATCGAGTGAGAGAGTGAGAGAATCACTGGGAGTGAGCGAGAGTGAGAGCGAGAGAATCACTGGGAGTGAGCGAGAGTGAGAGTGAGAGAATCACTGGCAGTGAGCGAGAGTGAGAGCGAGAGAATCACTGGGAGTGAGCGAGAGTGAGAGAATCACTGGGAGTGACCGAGAGTGAGAGCGAGGGAATCACTGGGAGTGAGCGAGAGTGAGAGAGGGAGAATCACTGGGAGTGAGCGAGAGTGAGAGCGAGAGAATCACTGGGAGTGAGCGAGAGTGAGAGCGAGAGAATCACTGGGAGTGAGCGAGAGTGAGAGCGAGAGAATCATTGGGAGTGAGCGAGAGCGAGAGAATCACTGGGAGTGAGCGAGAGTGAGAGAATCACTGGGAGTGAGCGAGAGTGAGAGCGAGAGAATCACTGGGTGTGAGCGAGAGTGAGAGAATCACTGGGAGTGAGCGAGCGTGACAGCGAGAGAATCACTGGGAGTGAGCGAGAGCGAGAGCGAGAGAATCACTGGGAGTGAGCGAGAGTGAGAGAATCACTGGGAGTGAGCGAGCGTGACAGCGAGAGAATCACTGGGAGTGAGTGAGAGTGAGAGCGAGAGAATCACTGGGAGTGAGCGAGAGTGAGAGTGACAGAATAATTGGGAGTGAGCGAGAGTGAGAGAATCACTGAGAGTGAGCGAGAGTGAGAGCGAGAGAATCACTGGGAGTGAGCGAGAGAGAGAGAATCACTGGGAGTGAGCGAGAGTGAGAGCGAGAGAATCACTGGGAGTGAGCGAGAGAGAGAGAATCACTGGGAGTGAGCGAGAGTGAGAGCGAGAGTATCATTGGGAGTGAGTGAGAGTGAGAGCGAGAGAATCACTGGGAGTGAGCGAGAGTGAGAGAGAATCACTGGGAGTGAGCGAGAGAAACATAGAAACATTGAAGATAGGAGCAGGAGAAGGGCATTCGGCCCCTCGAGCCTGCTCCGCCATTCAATGCGATCATGGCTGATCATCCAAATTCAGTACCCTGTCCCTGCCTTCTCCCCATATCCCTTGATCCTTTTAGCCTTAATAGATACATAGATACATAGAAGATAGGAGCAGGAGTAGGCCATTCGGCCCTTCGTGCCTGCTCCGCCATTCGATGAGATCATGGCTGATCCTTTAATTCAGTATCCCGTCCCCGCCTTCTCTCCGTAACCCTTAACCCCTTTTGCCCGTAGAAATATATCTAATTCCCTCTTAAATATATTTAATGAGCTGGCGTACACTGCCCTCTGTGGCAATGAGTTCCACAGGTTCACCACTCTCTGAGTGAAGAAATTCCCCCTCATCTCTGTCCTAAATGGTTTAGCCCTTATCCTTAAATTATGTCCTCTAGTTCTGTTCTCACCCGCCAAGGGAAACATTCCTTCTGCATCCAGTCTGTCTAGACCTGTCAGAATTTTATACACTTCTATGAGGTCCCCTCTCAATCTTCTAAACTCCAGTGTGTACATCCCTAAACTACATAGTCTCTCCTCATAGGTCATTCCCGCCATTCCTGGTATCAGCCTGGTGAATCGCCGCTGCACCCCCTCCATGGCAAGAACATCCTTCCTCAGATGAGGCGACCAAAACTGTACACAGTACTCGAGGTGTGGTCTCACCAGTGCCCTGTACAGCTGCAGCAAGGTATCCCTGTTCCTGTATTCTAACCCTTTTGCTATGAAGGCCAGCATACCGTTTGCCTTCTTGACCGCCTGTTGCACCTGCATGCTCGCCTTCAGTGACTGGTGTACAAGAACACCCAGGTCTCTCTGTACTTCCCCCTCTCCCAATCTATTGCCATTTAAATAATAATTTGCCCTCCCGTTCCTGCACCCAAGGTGGATAACTTCGCACTTGTCCACATTATAGTGCATCTGCCATTTATCCGCCCAATCGCCCAGTCTGTCCAAATCGCTCTGGAGCTTCCTGGTCTCTTCCTCTGAGCCCACCCCACCTCCTAGTTTAGTGTCGTCTGCAAATTTGGAAATGCTGCATCCGACTCCCTGATCCAGGTCATTAATGTAAATTGTGAACAGCTGGGGGCCCAGGACAGATCCCTGTGGTACCCCACTTGTTACTGCCTGCCATTCAGAAAATGAGCCGTTTATTCCAACTCTCTGTTTTCTATCTGACAGCCAGTTCCCTATCCACGCCAAAACTTTCCCCTTTATCCCATGAGCCTCAATTTTCCATGCTAATCTTTTATGTGGGACCTTATCGAAGGCCTTTTGGAAGTCCAGGTACACCACATCTACTGGCTCTCCCCCATCTATTCTACCAGTTACTCCCTCAAAAAATTCCAATAGATTAGTCAAGCACGATTTACCCTTTGTAAATCCATGTTGACTCTGTCCTATCCTGTCCCCATTTGCTAAGTGCTCCGCTATTTCATCCTTAATGATGGACTCCAGCATTTTGCCCACAACTGATGTAAGGCTTACAGGTCTGTAATTACCTGCTTTTTCCCTACCCCCCTTTTTGAATAGTGGGGTAACGTTAGCTACCCTCCAATCCATCGGCACTGTTCCCGAGAAATATATCCAACTCCTTCTTGACTATATTTAATGAATTGCCTCAACTGTTTTCTGTGGTAGAGAATTCCACAGGTTCACCACTCTCTGGGTGAAGAAATACCTCCTCATCTCAGTCCTAAATGGCTTACCCCTTATCCTTAGACTGTGACCCCTGGTTCTGGACTCCCCCGCCATTGGGAGCATCCTTCCTGCATCTAGTCTGTCTAGTCCTGTTAGAATTTTATAAGTTTCAATGAGCGAGAGAATCACTGGGAGTGATCGAGAGCGAGAGTGAGAGCGAGAGAATCACTGGGAGTGATCGAGAGAGAGAGCGAGAGAATCACTGGGAGTGAGCGAGAGTGAGAGCGAGAGAATCACTGGGAGTGATCGAGAGTGAGAGCGAGAGATTCACTGGGAGTGAGCGAGAGTGAGAGCGAGAGAATCACTGGGAGTGAGTGAGAGTGAGAGAATCACTGGGAGTGAGCGAGAGTGAGAGCGAGAGAATCACTGGGAGTGAGCAAGAGTGAGAGAATCACTGGGAGTGAGCGAGAGTGAGAGCGAGGGAATCACTGGGAGTGATCGAGAGTGAGAGCGAGAGAATCACTGGGAGTGAGCGAGAGTGAGAGCGAGAGAATCACTGGGAGTGAGCGAGAGTGAGAGCGAGAGAATCACTGGGAGTGAGCAAGAGTGAGAGCGAGAGTATCACTGGGAGTGAGTGAGAGCGAGAGAATCACTGGGAGTGAGCGAGAGTGAGAGAGAGAGACTCACTGGGAGTGAGCGAGAGTGAGAGCGAGAGAATCACTGGGAGTGAGCGAGAGTGAGAGAATCACTGGGAGTGATCGAGAGTGAGAGCGAGAGAATCACTGGGAGTGAGCGAGACTGAGAGCGAGAGATTCACTGGGAGTGAGCGAGAGTGAGAGCGAGAGAATCACTGGCAGTGATCGAGAGTGAGAGCGAGAGAATCACTGGGAGTGAGTGAGAGTGAGAGCGAGAGATTCACTGGGAGTGAGCGAGAGTGAGAGCGAGAGAATCACTGGGAGTGAGCGAGAGTGAGAGCGAGAGAATCACTGGGAGTGAGCGAGAGTGAGAGAGAGAGAATCACTGGGAGTGATCGAGAGTGAGAGCGAGAGAATCACTGGGAGTGAGTGAGAGTGAGAGCGAGAGATTCACTGGGAGTGAGCGAGAGTGAGAGCGAGAGAATCAGTGGGAGTGAGCGAGAGTGAGAGCGAGAGAATCACTGGGAGTGAGCGAGAGTGAGAGCGAGAGAATCACTGGGAGTGAGCGACAGTGAGAGCGAGAGAATCACTGGGAGTGAGTGAGAGTGAGAGCGAGAGAATCACTGGGAGTGCGCGAGAGTGAGAGAATCACTGGGAGTGAGCGAGAGCGAGAGAATCACTGGGAGTGATCGAGAGTGAGAGCGAGAGATTCACTGGGAGTGAGCGAGAGTGAGATCGAGAGAATCACTGGGAGTGATCGAGAGTGAGAGCGAGAGAATCACTGGGAGTGATCGAGAGTGAGAGCGAGAGATTCACTGGGAGTGAGCGAGAGTGAGATCGAGAGAATCACTGGGAGTGATCGAGAGTGAGAGAATCACTGCGAGTGAGTGAGAGCGAGAGAATCACTGGGAGTGAGCGAGAGTGAGAGCGAGAGAATCACTGGGAGTGAGCGAGAGTGAGAGCGAGAGAATCACTGGGAGTGAGCGAGAGTGAGAGAGAGAGAATCACTGGGAGTGAGCGAGAGTGAGAGCGAGAGAATCACTGGGAGTGAGCGAGAGTGAGAGCGAGAGAATCACTGGGAGTGAGCGAGAGTGAGAGCGAGAGAATCACTGGGAGTGAGCGAGAGTGAGAGCGAGAGAATCACTGGGAGTGATTGAGAGCGAGAGAATCACTGGGAGTGAGCGAGACTGAGAGCGAGAGATTCACTGGGAGTGAGCGAGAGTGAGAGCGAGAGAATCACTGGCAGTGATCGAGAGTGAAAGCGAGAGAATCACTGGGAGTGAGTGAGAGTGAGAGAATCACTGGGAGTGAGTGAGAGTGAGAGCGAGAGAATCACTGGGATTGAGCGAGAGTGAGAGCGAGAGAATCACTGGGAGTGAGCGAGAGTGAGAGCGAGAGAATCACTGGGAGTGAGCGAGAGTGAGAGCGAGAGAATCACTGCGAGTGAGCGAGAGTGAGAGTGAGAGAATCACTGGGAGTGAGCGAGAGTGAGAGCGAGAGAATCACTGGGACTGATCGAGTGAGAGAGTGAGAGAATCACTGGGAGTGATCGAGAGTGAGAGAATCAGTGGGAGTGAGCGAGAGTGAGAGCGAGAGAATCACTGGGAGTGAGCGAGAGTGAGAGCGAGAGAATCACTGGCAGTGAGCGAGAGTGAGAGCGAGAGAATCACTGGGAGTGAGCGAGAGAGAGAGTGAGAGAATCACTGGGAGTGACCGAGAGTGAGAGCGAGGGAATCACTGGGAGTGAGTGAGAGTGAGAGTGAGAGAATCACTGGGAGTGAGCGAGAGTGAGAGCGAGAGAATCACTGGGAGTGAGCGAGAGTGAGAGCGAGAGAATCACTGGGAGTGAGCGAGAGTGAGAGCGAGAGAATCATTGGGAGTGAGCGAGAGCGAGAGAATCACTGGGAGTGAGCGAGAGTGAGAGCGAGAGAATCACTGGGAGTGAGCGAGAGTGAGAGTGACAGAATAATTGGGAGTGAGCGAGAGTGAGAGAATCACTGGGAGTGAGCGAGAGTGAGAGAATCACTGGGAGTGAGCGAGAGTGAGAGCGAGAGAATCACTGGGAGTGAGCGAGAGTGAGAGAATCACTGGGAGTGAGCGAGAGTGAGAGAATCACTGGGAGTGAGCGAGAGTGAGAGCGAGAGAATCATTGGGAGTGAGCGAGAGTGAGAGAGAATCACTGGGAGTGAGCGAGAGAAACATAGAAACATAGAAGATAGGAGCAGGAGTAGGCCATTCGGCCCCTCGAGCCTGCTCCGCCATTCAATGCGATCATGGCTGATCATCCAAATTCAGTACCCTGTCCCTGCCTTCTCCCATATCCCTTGATCCTTTTAGCCTTAAGAAATATATCCAACTCCTTCTTGACTATATTTAATGAATTGCCTCAACTGTTTTCTGTGGTAGAGAATTCCACAGGTTCACCACTCTCTGGGTGAAGAAATTCCTCCTCATCTCAGTCCTAAATGGCTAACCCCTTATCCTTAGACTGTGACCCCTGGTTCTGGACTCCCCCGCCATTGGGAGCATCCTTCCTGCATCTAGTCTGTCTAGTCCTGTTAGAATTTTATAAGTTTCAATGAGCGAGAGAATCACTGGGAGTGAGCGAGAGTGAGAGAATCACTGGGAGTGAGCGAGAGTCAGAGCGAGAGAATCATTGGGAGTGATCGAGAGCGAGAGCGAGAGAATCACTGGGAGTGAGCGAGAGTGAGAGCGAGAGAATCACTGGGAGTGATCGAGAGAGAGAGAATCACTGGGAGTGAGCGAGAGTGAGAGCGAGAGAATCACTGGGAGTGAGCGAGAGTGAGAGTGAGAGAATCACTGGGAGTGAGCGAGAGTGAGAGCGAGAGAATCACTGGGAGTGATCGAGAGCGAGAGCGAGAGAATCACTGGGAATGAGCGAGAGTGAGAGCGAGAGAATCACTGGGAGTGATCGAGAGAGAGAGCGAGAGAATCACTGGGAGTGAGCGAGAGTGAGAGCGAGAGAATCACTGGGAGTGAGCGAGAGTGAGAGCGAGAGAATCACTGGGAGTGAGCGAGAGTGAGAGTGAGAGAATCACTGGGAGTGAGCGAGAGTGAGAGTGAGAGAATCACTGGGAGTGAGTGAGAGTGAGAGCGAGTGAATCACTGAGAGTGAGTGAGAGCGAGAGAATCACTGGGAGTGAGTGAAAGTGAGAGAGAGAGACTCACTGGGAGTGAGTGAGAGTGAGAGCGAGAGAATCATTGGGAGTGAGCGAGAGTGAGAGCGAGAGAATCACTGGGAGTGAGCGAGAGTGAGAGAATCACTGGGAGTGAGCGAGAGTGAGAGCGAGAGAATCATTGGGAGTGAGCGAGAGCGAGAGAATCACTGGGAGTGAGTGAGAGTGAGAGCGAGAGAATCACTGGGAGTGAGCGAGAGTGAGAGCGAGAGAATCACTGGGAGTGATCGAGAGTGAGAGCGAGAGAATCACTGGGAGTGAGCGAGAGTGAGAGCGAGAGAATCACTGGGAGTGATCGAGAGTGAGAGCGAGAGAATCACTGGGAGTGAGCGAGAGTGAGAGAATCACTGGGAGTGAGCGAGAGTGAGAGAATCACTGGGAGTGAGTGAGAGTGAGAGCGAGAGAATCATTGGGAGTGAGCAAGAGTGAGAGCGAGAGAATCACTGGGAGTGAGCGAGAGTGAGAGAATCACTGGGAGTGAGCGAGAGTGAGAGCGAGAGAATCATTGGGAGTGAGCGAGAGCGAGAGAATCACTGGGAGTGAGTGAGAGTGAGAGCGAGAGAATCACTGGGAGTGAGCGAGAGTGAGAGCGAGAGAATCACTGGGAGTGATCGAGAGTGAGAGCGAGAGATTCACTGGGAGTGAGCGAGAGTGAGAGCGAGAGAATCACTGGGAGTGAGTGAGAGTGAGAGAATCACTGGGAGTGAGCGAGAGTGAGAGCGAGAGAATCACTGGGAGTGAGCAAGAGTGAGAGAATCACTGGGAGTGAACGAGAGTGAGAGCGAGGGAATCACTGGGAGTGATCGAGAGTGAGAGCGAGAGAATCACTGGGAGTGAGCGAGAGTGAGAGCGAGAGAATCACTGGGAGTGAGCGAGAGTGAGAGCGAGAGAATCACTGGGAGTGAGCAAGAGTGAGAGCGAGAGTATCACTGGGAGTGAGTGAGAGCGAGAGAATCACTGGGAGTGAGCGAGAGTGAGAGAGAGAGACTCACTGGGAGTGAGCGAGAGTGAGAGCGAGAGAATCACTGGGAGTGAGCGAGAGTGAGAGAATCACTGGGAGTGATCGAGAGTGAGAGCGAGAGAATCACTGGGAGTGAGCGAGACTGAGAGCGAGAGATTCACTGGGAGTGAGCGAGAGTGAGAGCGAGAGAATCACTGGCAGTGATCGAGAGTGAGAGCGAGAGAATCACTGGGAGTGAGTGAGAGTGAGAGCGAGAGATTCACTGGGAGTGAGCGAGAGTGAGAGCGAGAGAATCACTGGGAGTGAGCGAGAGTGAGAGCGAGAGAATCACTGGGAGTGAGCGAGAGTGAGAGAGAGAGAATCACTGGGAGTGATCGAGAGTGAGAGCGAGAGAATCACTGGGAGTGAGTGAGAGTGAGAGCGAGAGATTCACTGGGAGTGAGCGAGAGTGAGAGCGAGAGAATCAGTGGGAGTGAGCGAGAGTGAGAGCGAGAGAATCACTGGGAGTGAGCGAGAGTGAGAGCGAGAGAATCACTGGGAGTGAGCGACAGTGAGAGCGAGAGAATCACTGGGAGTGAGTGAGAGTGAGAGCGAGAGAATCACTGGGAGTGCGCGAGAGTGAGAGAATCACTGGGAGTGAGCGAGAGCGAGAGAATCACTGGGAGTGATCGAGAGTGAGAGCGAGAGATTCACTGGGAGTGAGCGAGAGTGAGATCGAGAGAATCACTGGGAGTGATCGAGAGTGAGAGCGAGAGAATCACTGGGAGTGATCGAGAGTGAGAGCGAGAGATTCACTGGGAGTGAGCGAGAGTGAGATCGAGAGAATCACTGGGAGTGATCGAGAGTGAGAGAATCACTGCGAGTGAGTGAGAGCGAGAGAATCACTGGGAGTGAGCGAGAGTGAGAGCGAGAGAATCACTGGGAGTGAGCGAGAGTGAGAGCGAGAGAATCACTGGGAGTGAGCGAGAGTGAGAGCGAGAGAATCACTGGGAGTGAGCGAGAGTGAGAGCGAGAGAATCACTGGGAGTGAGCGAGAGCGAGAGAATCACTGGGAGTGAGCGAGACTGAGAGCGAGAGATTCACTGGGAGTGAGCGAGAGTGAGAGCGAGAGAATCACTGGCAGTGATCGAGAGTGAAAGCGAGAGAATCACTGGGAGTGAGTGAGAGTGAGAGAATCACTGGGAGTGAGTGAGAGTGAGAGCGAGAGAATCACTGGGATTGAGCGAGAGTGAGAGCGAGAGAATCACTGGGAGTGAGCGAGAGTGAGAGCGAGAGAATCACTGGGAGTGAGCGAGAGTGAGAGCGAGAGAATCACTGCGAGTGAGCGAGAGTGAGAGTGAGAGAATCACTGGGAGTGAGCGAGAGTGAGAGCGAGAGAATCACTGGGACTGATCGAGTGAGAGAGTGAGAGAATCACTGGGAGTGATCGAGAGTGAGAGAATCAGTGGGAGTGAGCGAGAGTGAGAGCGAGAGAATCACTGGGAGTGAGCGAGAGTGAGAGCGAGAGAATCACTGGCAGTGAGCGAGAGTGAGAGCGAGAGAATCACTGGGAGTGAGCGAGAGAGAGAGTGAGAGAATCACTGGGAGTGACCGAGAGTGAGAGCGAGGGAATCACTGGGAGTGAGTGAGAGTGAGAGTGAGAGAATCACTGGGAGTGAGCGAGAGTGAGAGCGAGAGAATCACTGGGAGTGAGCGAGAGTGAGAGCGAGAGAATCACTGGGAGTGAGCGAGAGTGAGAGCGAGAGAATCATTGGGAGTGAGCGAGAGCGAGAGAATCACTGGGAGTGAGCGAGAGTGAGAGCGAGAGAATCACTGGGAGTGAGCGAGAGTGAGAGTGACAGAATAATTGGGAGTGAGCGAGAGTGAGAGAATCACTGGGAGTGAGCGAGAGTGAGAGAATCACTGGGAGTGAGCGAGAGTGAGAGCGAGAGAATCACTGGGAGTGAGCGAGAGTGAGAGAATCACTGGGAGTGAGCGAGAGTGAGAGAATCACTGGGAGTGAGCGAGAGTGAGAGCGAGAGAATCATTGGGAGTGAGCGAGAGTGAGAGAGAATCACTGGGAGTGAGCGAGAGAAACATAGAAACATAGAAGATAGGAGCAGGAGTAGGCCATTCGGCCCCTCGAGCCTGCTCCGCCATTCAATGCGATCATGGCTGATCATCCAAATTCAGTACCCTGTCCCTGCCTTCTCCCCATATCCCTTGATCCTTTTAGCCTTAAGAAATATATCCAACTCCTTCTTGACTATATTTAATGAATTGCCTCAACTGTTTTCTGTGGTAGAGAATTCCACAGGTTCACCACTCTCTGGGTGAAGAAATTCCTCCTCATCTCAGTCCTAAATGGCTAACCCCTTATCCTTAGACTGTGACCCCTGGTTCTGGACTCCCCCGCCATTGGGAGCATCCTTCCTGCATCTAGTCTGTCTAGTCCTGTTAGAATTTTATAAGTTTCAATGAGCGAGAGAATCACTGGGAGTGAGCGAGAGTGAGAGAATCACTGGGAGTGAGCGAGAGTCAGAGCGAGAGAATCATTGGGAGTGATCGAGAGCGAGAGCGAGAGAATCAGTGGGAGTGAGCGAGAGTGAGAGCGAGAGAATCACTGGGAGTGAGCGAGAGTGAGAGCGAGAGAATCACTGGGAGTGAGCGAGAGTGAGAGCGAGAGAATCACTGGGAGTGAGCGAGAGTGAGAGTGAGAGAATCACTGGGAGTGAGCGAGAGTGAGAGCGAGAGAATCACTGGGAGTGATCGAGAGCGAGAGCGAGAGAATCACTGGGAATGAGCGAGAGTGAGAGCGAGAGAATCACTGGGAGTGATCGAGAGAGAGAGCGAGAGAATCACTGGGAGTGAGCGAGAGTGAGAGCGAGAGAATCACTGGGAGTGAGCGAGAGTGAGAGCGAGAGAATCACTGGGAGTGAGCGAGAGTGAGAGTGAGAGAATCACTGGGAGTGAGCGAGAGTGAGAGTGAGAGAATCACTGGGAGTGAGTGAGAGTGAGAGCGAGTGAATCACTGAGAGTGAGTGAGAGCGAGAGAATCACTGGGAGTGAGTGAAAGTGAGAGAGAGAGACTCACTGGGAGTGAGTGAGAGTGAGAGCGAGAGAATCATTGGGAGTGAGCGAGAGTGAGAGCGAGAGAATCACTGGGAGTGAGCGAGAGTGAGAGAATCACTGGGAGTGAGCGAGAGTGAGAGCGAGAGAATCATTGGGAGTGAGCGAGAGCGAGAGAATCACTGGGAGTGAGTGAGAGTGAGAGCGAGAGAATCACTGGGAGTGAGCGAGAGTGAGAGCGAGAGAATCACTGGGAGTGATCGAGAGTGAGAGCGAGAGAATCACTGGGAGTGAGCGAGAGTGAGAGCGAGAGAATCACTGGGAGTGATCGAGAGTGAGAGCGAGAGAATCACTGGGAGTGAGCGAGAGTGAGAGAATCACTGGGAGTGAGCGAGAGTGAGAGAATCACTGGGAGTGAGTGAGAGTGAGAGCGAGAGAATCATTGGGAGTGAGCAAGAGTGAGAGCGAGAGAATCACTGGGAGTGAGCGAGAGTGAGAGAATCACTGGGAGTGAGCGAGAGTGAGAGCGAGAGAATCATTGGGAGTGAGCGAGAGCGAGAGAATCACTGGGAGTGAGTGAGAGTGAGAGCGAGAGAATCACTGGGAGTGAGCGAGAGTGAGAGCGAGAGAATCACTGGGAGTGATCGAGAGTGAGAGCGAGAGAATCACTGGGAGTGAGCGAGAGTGAGAGCGAGAGAATCACTGGGAGTGATCGAGAGTGAGAGCGAGAGAATCACTGGGAGTGAGCGAGAGTGAGAGAATCACTGGGAGTGAGCGAGAGTGAGAGCGAGGGAATCACTGGGAGTGAGCGAGAGTGAGAGAGGGCGAATCACTGGGAGTGAGCGAGAGTGAGAGTGAGAGAATCACTGGGAGTGAGTGAGAGTGAGAGAATCACTGGGAGTGAGCGAGAGTGAGAGCGAGAGAATCACTGGGATTGAGCGAGAGTGAGAGCGAGAGAATCACTGGGAGTGAGCGAGAGTGAGAGAATCACTGGGATTGAGCGAGAGTGAGAGCGAGAGAATCACTGGAAGTGATCGAGAGTGAGAGCAAGAGAATCACTGGGAGTGAGCGAGAGTGAGAGTGAGAGAATCACTGCGAGTGAGCGAGAGTGAGAGTGAGAGAATCACTGGGAGTGAGCGAGAGTGAGAGCGAGAGAATCACTGGGAGTGATCGAGTGAGAGAGTGAGAGAATCACTGGGAGTGATCGAGAGTGAGAGCAAGAGAATCACTGGGAGTGATCGAGTGAGAGAGTGAGAGAATCACTGGGAGTGAGCGAGAGTGAGAGCGAGAGAATCACTGGGAGTGAGCGAGAGTGAGAGTGAGAGAATCACTGGCAGTGAGCGAGAGTGAGAGCGAGAGAATCACTGGGAGTGAGCGAGAGTGAGAGAATCACTGGGAGTGACCGAGAGTGAGAGCGAGGGAATCACTGGGAGTGAGCGAGAGTGAGAGAGGGAGAATCACTGGGAGTGAGCGAGAGTGAGAGCGAGAGAATCACTGGGAGTGAGCGAGAGTGAGAGCGAGAGAATCACTGGGAGTGAGCGAGAGTGAGAGCGAGAGAATCATTGGGAGTGAGCGAGAGCGAGAGCGAGAGAATCACTGGGAGTGAGCGAGAGTGAGAGAATCACTGGGAGTGAGCGAGAGTGAGAGCGAGAGAATCACTGGGTGTGAGCGAGAGTGAGAGAATCACTGGGAGTGAGCGAGTGTGACAGCGAGAGAATCACTGGGAGTGAGCGAGAGCGAGAGCGAGAGAATCACTGGGAGTGAGCGAGAGTGAGAGAATCACTGGGAGTGAGCGAGCGTGACAGCGAGAGAATCACTGGGAGTGAGTGAGAGTGAGAGCGAGAGAATCACTGGGAGTGAGCGAGAGTGAGAGTGACAGAATAATTGGGAGTGAGCGAGAGTGAGAGAATCACTGGGAGTGAGCGAGAGTGAGAGCGAGAGAATCACTGGGAGTGAGCGAGAGAGAGAGAATCACTGGGAGTGAGCGAGAGTGAGAGCGAGAGAATCACTGGGAGTGAGCGAGAGAGAGAGAATCACTGGGAGTGAGCGAGAGTGAGAGCGAGAGAATCATTGGGAGTGAGTGAGAGTGAGAGCGAGAGAATCACTGGGAGTGAGCGAGAGTGAGAGAGAATCACTGGGAGTGAGCGAGAGAAACATAGAAACATTGAAGATAGGAGCAGGAGAAGGGCATTCGGCCCCTCGAGCCTGCTCCGCCATTCAATGCAATCATGGCTGATCATCCAAATTCAGTACCCTGTCCCTGCCTTCTCCCCATATCCCTTGATCCTTTTAGCCTTAAGAAATATATCCAACTCCTTCTTGACTATATTTAATGAATTGCCTCAACTGTTTTCTGTGGTAGAGAATTCCACAGGTTCACCACTCTCTGGGTGAAGAAATTCCTCCTCATCTCAGTCCTAAATGGCTTACCCCTTATCCTTAGACTGTGACCCCTGGTTCTGGACTCCCCCGCCATTGGGAGCATCCTTCCTGCATCTAGTCTGTCTAGTCCTGTTAGAATTTTATAAGTTTCAATGAGCGAGAGAATCACTGGGAGTGATCGAGAGCGAGAGTGAGAGCGAGAGAATCACTGGGAGTGATCGAGAGAGAGAGCGAGAGAATCACTGGGAGTGAGCGAGAGTGAGAGCGAGAGAATCACTGGGAGTGATCGAGAGTGAGAGCGAGAGATTCACTGGGAGTGAGCGAGAGTGAGAGCGAGAGAATCACTGGGAGTGAGTGAGAGTGAGAGAATCACTGGGAGTGAGCGAGAGTGAGAGCGAGAGAATCACTGGGAGTGAGCAAGAGTGAGAGAATCACTGGGAGTGAGCGAGAGTGGGAGCGAGAGAATCACTGGGAGTGATCGAGAGTGAGAGCGAGAGAATCACTGGGAGTGAGCGAGAGTGAGAGCGAGAGAATCACTGGGAGTGAGCGAGAGTGAGAGCGAGAGAATCACTGGGAGTGAGCGAGAGTGAGAGCGAGAGTATCACTGGGAGTGAGTGAGAGCGAGAGAATCACTGGGAGTGAGCGAGAGTGAGAGAGAGAGACTCACTGGGAGTGAGCGAGAGTGAGAGCGAGAGAATCACTGGGAGTGAGCGAGAGTGAGAGAATCACTGGGAGTGATCGAGAGTGAGAGCGAGAGAATCACTGGGAGTGAGCGAGACTGAGAGCGAGAGATTCACTGGGAGTGAGCGAGAGTGAGAGCAAGAGAATCACTGGCAGTGATCGAGAGTGAGAGCGAGAGAATCACTGGGAGTGAGTGAGAGTGAGAGCGAGAGATTCACTGGGAGTGAGCGAGAGTGAGAGCGAGAGATTCACTGGGAGTGAGCGAGAGTGAGAGCGAGAGAATCACTGGGAGTGATCGAGAGTGAGAGCGAGAGAATCACTGGGAGTGAGTGAGAGTGAGAGCGAGAGATTCACTGGGAGTGAGTGAGAGTGAGAGCGAGAGAATCAGTGGGAGTGAGCGAGAGTGAGAGCGAGAGAATCACTGGGAGTGAGCGAGAGTGAGAGCGAGAGAATCACTGGGAGTGAGCGACAGTGAGAGCGAGAGAATCACTGGGAGTGAGTGAGAGTGAGAGCGAGAGAATCACTGGGAGTGCGCGAGAGTGAGAGAATCACTGGGAGTGAGCGAGAGCGAGAGAATCACTGGGAGTGATCGAGAGTGAGAGCGAGAGATTCACTGGGAGTGAGCGAGAGTGAGATCGAGAGAATCACTGGGAGTGATCGAGAGTGAGAGCGAGAGAATCACTGGGAGTGATCGAGAGTGAGAGCGAGAGATTCACTGGGAGTGAGCGAGAGTGAGATCGAGAGAATCACTGGGAGTGATCGAGAGTGAGAGAATCACTGCGAGTGAGTGAGAGCGAGAGAATCACTGGGAGTGAGCGAGAGTGAGAGCGAGAGAATCACTGGGAGTGAGCGAGAGTGAGAGCGAGAGAATCACTGGGAGTGAGCGAGAGTGAGAGAGAGAATCACTGGGAGTGAGCGAGAGTGAGAGCGAGAGAATCACTGGGAGTGAGCGAGAGTGAGAGCGAGAGAATCACTGGGAGTGAGCGAGAGTGAGAGCGAGAGAATCACTGGGAGTGAGCGAGAGTGAGAGCGAGAGAATCACTGGGAGTGATTGAGAGCGAGAGAATCACTGGGAGTGAGCGAGACTGAGAGCGAGAGATTCACTGGGAGTGAGCGAGAGTGAGAGCGAGAGAATCACTGGCAGTGATCGAGAGAGGGAGAGAGAGAATCACTGGGAGTGAGTGAGAGTGAGAGCGAGAGATTCACTGGGAGTGAGCGAGAGTGCGAGCGAGAGATTCACTGGGAGTGAGCGAGAGTGAGAGCGAGAGAATCACTGGGAGTGAGCGAGAGTGAGAGAGAGAGAATCACTGGGAGTGATCGAGAGTGAGAGCGAGAGAATCACTGGGAGTGAGTGAGAGTGAGAGCGAGAGATTCACTGGGAGTGAGCGAGAGTGAGAGCGAGAGAATCAGTGGGAGTGAGCGAGAGTGAGAGCGAGAGAATCACTGGGAGTGAGCGAGAGTGAGAGCGAGAGAATCACTGGGAGTGAGCGACAGTGAGAGCGAGAGAATCACTGGGAGTGAGTGATAGTGAGAGCGAGAGAATCACTGGGAGTGCGCGAGAGTGAGAGAATCACTGGGAGTGAGCGAGAGCGAGAGAATCACTGGGAGTGATCGAGAGTGAGAGCGAGAGATTCACTGGGAGTGAGCGAGAGTGAGATCGAGAGAATCACTGGGAGTGATCGAGAGTGAGAGCGAGAGATTCACTGGGAGTGAGCGAGAGTGAGATCGAGAGAATCACTGGGAGTGATCGAGAGTGAGAGAATCACTGCGAGTGAGTGAGAGCGAGAGAATCACTGGGAGTGAGCGAGAGTGAGAGCGAGAGAATCACTGGGAGTGAGCGAGAGTGAGAGCGAGAGAATCACTGGGAGTGAGCGAGAGTGAGAGCGAGAGAATCACTGGGAGTGAGCGAGAGTGAGAGCGAGAGAATCACTGGGAGTGAGCGAGAGTGAGAGCGAGAGAATCACTGGGAGTGAGCGAGAGTGAGAGCGAGAGAATCACTGGGAGTGAGCGAGAGTGAGAGCGAGAGAATCACTGGGAGTGATTGAGAGTGAGAGAATCACTGGGAGTGAGCGAGAGTGAGAGCGAGAGGATCACTGGGAGTGAGCGAGAGTGAGAGCGAGAGAATCACTGGGAGTGATCGAGAGTGAGAGTGAGAGAATCACTGCGAGTGAGTGAGAGCGAGAGAATCACTGGGAGTGAGCGAGAGTGAGAGAATCACTGGGAGTGAGCGAGAGTGAGAGCGAGAGAATCACTGGGAGTGAGCGAGAGTGAGAGAATCACTGGGAGTGAGCGAGAGTGAGAGAATCACTGGGAGTGAGCGAGAGTGAGAGCGAGAGAATCACTGGGAGTGAGCGAGAGTGAGAGCGAGAGAATCACTGGGATTGAGCGAGAGTGAGAGCGAGAGAATCACTGGGAGTGAGTGAGATTGAGAGTGAGAGAATCACTGGGAGTGAGCGAGAGTGAGAGGGAGAGAATCCCTGGGAGTGAGCAAGAGCGAGAGAATCACTGGGAGTGAGCGAGAGTGAGAGAGAATCACTGGGAGTGATCGAGAGAAACATAGAAACATAGAAGATAGGAGCAGGAGTAGGCCATTCGGCCCCTCGAGCCTGCTCCGCCATTCAATGCGATCATGGCTGATCATCCAAATTCAGCACCCTGTCCCTGCCTTCTCCCCATATCCCTTGATCCCTTCAGCCTTAAGAAATATATCTAACTCCTTCTTGATTGTAATTAATGAATTGGCCTCAACTGTCTTCTGTGGTAGAGAATTCCACAGGTTCACCACTCTCTGGGTGAAGAAATTCCTCCGCATCTCAATCCTAAGTGGCTTACCCCTTATCCTTAGACTTTGACCCCTGGTTCTGGACTTCCCCGCCATTGGGAACAGCCTTCCTGCATCTAGTCTGTCTAGTCCTGTTAGAATTTTATAAGTTTCAATGAGCGAGCGAATCACTGGGAGTGAGCGAGAGTGAGAGCGAGCGAATCACTGGGAGTGATCGAGAGTGAGAGCGAGAGAATCACTGGGAGTGAGCGAGAGTGAGAGCGAGAGAATCACTGGGAGTGAGCGAGAGTGAGAGCGAGAGAATCACTGGGAGTGAGCGAGAGTGAGAGCGAGAGAATCACTGGGTGTGATCGAGAGTGAGAGCGAGCGAATCACTGGGAGTGAGCAAGAGAGAGAGCGAGAGAATCACTGGGAGTGAGCGAGAGTGAGAGCGAGAGAATCACTGGGAGTGAGCGAGAGAGAGAGCGAGCGAATCACTGGGAGTGAGCGAGAGTGAGAGCGAGAGAATCACTGGGAGTGAGCGAGAGTGAGAGCGAGAGAATCACTGGGAGTGAGCGAGAGTGAGAGCGAGAGAATCACTGGGAGTGAGCGAGAGAGAGAGCGAGCGAATCACTGGGAGTGAGCGAGAGAGAGAGCGAGCGAATCACTGGGAGTGAGCGAGAGTGAGAGCGAGAGAATCACTGGGAGTGAGCGAGAGAGAGAGAATCGCTGGTCGTGATCGAGAGTGAGAGCGAGAGAATCACTGGGCGTGATCGAGAGTGAGAGCGAGAGAATCACTGGGAGTGAGCGAGAGTGAGAGTGAGAGAATCACTGGGAGTGAGCGAGAGTGAGAGTGAGAGAATCACTGGGAGAGAGCGAGAGTGAGAGTGAGAGAATCACTGGGAGTGAGCGAGAGTGAGAGCAAGAGAATCACTGGGAGTGAGTGAGAGTGAGAGTGAGAGAATCACTGGGAGTGAGCGAGAGTGAGAGCGAGAGAATCACTGGGAGTGAGCGAGAGTGAGAGCGAGAGAATCACTGGGAGTGAGCGAGAGTGAGAGCGAGAGAATCACTGGGAGTGAGCGAGAATGAGAGAGAATCACTGGGAGTGATCGAGAGAAACATAGAAACATAGAAGATAGGAGCAGGAGTAGGCCATTCGGCCCCTCGAGGCTGCTCCGCCATTCAATGCGATCATGGCTGATCATCCAAATTCAGTACCCTGTCCCTGCCTTCTCCCCATATCCCTTGATCCCTTTAGCCTTAAGAAATATATCCAACTCCTTCTTGAATACATTTAATGAATTGGCCTCAACTGTTTTCTGTGGTAGAGAATTCCACAGGTTCACCATTCTCTGGGTGAAGAAATTCCTCCTCATCTCAGTCCTAAATGGTTTGCCCCTTATCCTTAGACTGTGACCCCTGGTTCTGGACTGCCCCGCCATTGGGAACAGCCTTCCTGCATCTAGTCTGTCTAGTCCTGTTAGAATTTTATAAGTTTCAATGAGCGAGAGAATCAGTGGGAGTGAGCGCGAGTGAGAGCGAGAGAATCACTGGGAGTGATCGAGAGCGATAGAATCACTGGGAGTGAGCGAGAGTGAGAGTGAGAGAATCACTGGGAGTGATCGAGAGTGAGAGCGAGAGAATCATTGGGAGTGAGCGAGAGTGAAAGTGAGAGAATCACTGGGAGTGATCGAGAGTGAGAGCGAGAGAATCATTGGGAGTGAGCGAGAGTGAAAGTGAGAGAATCACTGGGAGTGAGCGAGAGTGAGAGCGAGAGAAGCACTGGGAGTGAACGAGAGAGAGAGTGAGATCATCACTGGGAGTGAGCGAGAGTGAGAGCGAGAGAATCAATGGGAGTGAGCGAGAGTGAGAGCGAGAGAATCACTGGGAGTGAGCGAGAGTGAGAGCGAGAGAATCACTGGGAGTGAGCGAGAGTGAGAGAATCACTGGGAGTGAGCGAGAGTGAGAGTGAGAGAATCACTGGGAGTGAGCGAGAGTGAGAGCGAAAGAATCATTGGGAGAGAGACAGAGAGAGAAAGAGAGAGAGAATCACTGGGAGTGAGCGAGAGTGAGTGCGAGAGAATCACTGGGAGTGAGTGAGAGTGAGAGCGAATCACTGCGAGTGAGCGAGAGTGAGAGTGAGAGAATCACTGGGACTGAGCGAGAGAACGAGAGAATCACTGGGAGTGAGCGAGAGTGAGAGCGAGAGAATCACTGGGAGTGAGCGAGAGTGAGAGCGAGAGAATCATTGGGAGTGAGTGTGAGTGAGAGTGAGAGCGAATCACTGGGAGTGCGCGAGAGTGAGAGTGAGAGAATCGCTGGGAGTGAGCGAGAGTGAGAGTGAGAGAATCGCTGGGAGTGAGCGAGAGTGAGAGCGAGAGAATCATTGGGAGTGAGCGAGAGTGAGAGTGAGAGAATCGCTGGGAGTGAGCGAGAGTGAGAGTGAGAGAATCGCTGGGAGTGAGCGAGAGTGAGAGCGAGAGAATCACTGGGAGTGAGCGAGAGTGAGAGTGAGAGAATCGCTGGGACTGAGAGAGAGTGAGAGCGAGAGAATCACTGGGAGTGAGCGAGAGTGAGAGTGAGAGAATCGCTGGGAGTGAGCGAGAATGAGAGAGAGAGAATCACTGGGAGTGAGCGAGAGTGAGAGCGAGAGAATCACTGGGAGTGAGCGAGAGTGAGAGAATCACTGGGAGTGAGTGAGAGCGAGAGAATCACTGGGAGAGAGACAGAGAGAGAAAGAGCGAGAGAATCACTGGGAGTGAGCGAGAATGAGAGCGAGTGAATCACTGGGAGTGAGCGAGAGTGAGAGAGAATCACTGGGAGTGAGCGAGAGAAACATAGAAACATAGAAGATAGGAGCAGGAGTAGGCCATTCGGCCCCTCGAGCCTGCTCCGCCATTCAATGCGATCATGGCTGATCATCCAAATTCAGTACCCTGTCCCTGCCTTCTCCCCATATCCCTTGATCCTTTTAGCCTTAAGAAATATATCCAACTCCTTCTTGACTATATTTAATGAATTGCCTCAACTGTTTTCTGTGGTAGAGAATTCCACAGGTTCACCACTCTCTGGGTGAAGAAATTCCTCCTCATCTCAGTCCTAAATGGCTAACCCCTTATCCTTAGACTGTGACCCCTGGTTCTGGACTCCCCCGCCATTGGGAGCATCCTTCCTGCATCTAGTCTGTCTAGTCCTGTTAGAATTTTATAAGTTTCAATGAGCGAGAGAATCACTGGGAGTGAGCGAGAGTGAGAGAATCACTGGGAGTGAGCGAGAGTCAGAGCGAGAGAATCATTGGGAGTGATCGAGAGCGAGAGCGAGAGAATCAGTGGGAGTGAGCGAGAGTGAGAGCGAGAGAATCACTGGGAGTGAGCGAGAGTGAGAGCGAGAGAATCACTGGGAGTGAGCGAGAGTGAGAGCGAGAGAATCACTGGGAGTGAGCGAGAGTGAGAGTGAGAGAATCACTGGGAGTGAGCGAGAGTGAGAGCGAGAGAATCACTGGGAGTGATCGAGAGCGAGAGCGAGAGAATCACTGGGAATGAGCGAGAGTGAGAGCGAGAGAATCACTGGGAGTGATCGAGAGAGAGAGCGAGAGAATCACTGGGAGTGAGCGAGAGTGAGAGCGAGAGAATCACTGGGAGTGAGCGAGAGTGAGAGCGAGAGAATCACTGGGAGTGAGCGAGAGTGAGAGTGAGAGAATCACTGGGAGTGAGCGAGAGTGAGAGTGAGAGAATCACTGGGAGTGAGTGAGAGTGAGAGCGAGTGAATCACTGAGAGTGAGTGAGAGCGAGAGAATCACTGGGAGTGAGTGAAAGTGAGAGAGAGAGACTCACTGGGAGTGAGTGAGAGTGAGAGCGAGAGAATCATTGGGAGTGAGCGAGAGTGAGAGCGAGAGAATCACTGGGAGTGAGCGAGAGTGAGAGAATCACTGGGAGTGAGCGAGAGTGAGAGCGAGAGAATCATTGGGAGTGAGCGAGAGCGAGAGAATCACTGGGAGTGAGTGAGAGTGAGAGCGAGAGAATCACTGGGAGTGAGCGAGAGTGAGAGCGAGAGAATCACTGGGAGTGATCGAGAGTGAGAGCGAGAGAATCACTGGGAGTGAGCGAGAGTGAGAGCGAGAGAATCACTGGGAGTGATCGAGAGTGAGAGCGAGAGAATCACTGGGAGTGAGCGAGAGTGAGAGAATCACTGGGAGTGAGCGAGAGTGAGAGAATCACTGGGAGTGAGTGAGAGTGAGAGCGAGAGAATCATTGGGAGTGAGCAAGAGTGAGAGCGAGAGAATCACTGGGAGTGAGCGAGAGTGAGAGAATCACTGGGAGTGAGCGAGAGTGAGAGCGAGAGAATCATTGGGAGTGAGCGAGAGCGAGAGAATCACTGGGAGTGAGTGAGAGTGAGAGCGAGAGAATCACTGGGAGTGAGCGAGAGTGAGAGCGAGAGAATCACTGGGAGTGATCGAGAGTGAGAGCGAGAGAATCACTGGGAGTGAGCGAGAGTGAGAGCGAGAGAATCACTGGGAGTGATCGAGAGTGAGAGCGAGAGAATCACTGGGAGTGAGCGAGAGTGAGAGAATCACTGGGAGTGAGCGAGAGTGAGAGCGAGGGAATCACTGGGAGTGAGCGAGAGTGAGAGAGGGCGAATCACTGGGAGTGAGCGAGAGTGAGAGTGAGAGAATCACTGGGAGTGAGTGAGAGTGAGAGAATCACTGGGAGTGAGCGAGAGTGAGAGCGAGAGAATCACTGGGATTGAGCGAGAGTGAGAGCGAGAGAATCACTGGGAGTGAGCGAGAGTGAGAGAATCACTGGGATTGAGCGAGAGTGAGAGCGAGAGAATCACTGGAAGTGATCGAGAGTGAGAGCAAGAGAATCACTGGGAGTGAGCGAGAGTGAGAGTGAGAGAATCACTGCGAGTGAGCGAGAGTGAGAGTGAGAGAATCACTGGGAGTGAGCGAGAGTGAGAGCGAGAGAATCACTGGGAGTGATCGAGTGAGAGAGTGAGAGAATCACTGGGAGTGATCGAGAGTGAGAGCAAGAGAATCACTGGGAGTGATCGAGTGAGAGAGTGAGAGAATCACTGGGAGTGAGCGAGAGTGAGAGCGAGAGAATCACTGGGAGTGAGCGAGAGTGAGAGTGAGAGAATCACTGGCAGTGAGCGAGAGTGAGAGCGAGAGAATCACTGGGAGTGAGCGAGAGTGAGAGAATCACTGGGAGTGACCGAGAGTGAGAGCGAGGGAATCACTGGGAGTGAGCGAGAGTGAGAGAGGGAGAATCACTGGGAGTGAGCGAGAGTGAGAGCGAGAGAATCACTGGGAGTGAGCGAGAGTGAGAGCGAGAGAATCACTGGGAGTGAGCGAGAGTGAGAGCGAGAGAATCATTGGGAGTGAGCGAGAGCGAGAGCGAGAGAATCACTGGGAGTGAGCGAGAGTGAGAGAATCACTGGGAGTGAGCGAGAGTGAGAGCGAGAGAATCACTGGGTGTGAGCGAGAGTGAGAGAATCACTGGGAGTGAGCGAGTGTGACAGCGAGAGAATCACTGGGAGTGAGCGAGAGCGAGAGCGAGAGAATCACTGGGAGTGAGCGAGAGTGAGAGAATCACTGGGAGTGAGCGAGCGTGACAGCGAGAGAATCACTGGGAGTGAGTGAGAGTGAGAGCGAGAGAATCACTGGGAGTGAGCGAGAGTGAGAGTGACAGAATAATTGGGAGTGAGCGAGAGTGAGAGAATCACTGGGAGTGAGCGAGAGTGAGAGCGAGAGAATCACTGGGAGTGAGCGAGAGAGAGAGAATCACTGGGAGTGAGCGAGAGTGAGAGCGAGAGAATCACTGGGAGTGAGCGAGAGAGAGAGAATCACTGGGAGTGAGCGAGAGTGAGAGCGAGAGAATCATTGGGAGTGAGTGAGAGTGAGAGCGAGAGAATCACTGGGAGTGAGCGAGAGTGAGAGAGAATCACTGGGAGTGAGCGAGAGAAACATAGAAACATTGAAGATAGGAGCAGGAGAAGGGCATTCGGCCCCTCGAGCCTGCTCCGCCATTCAATGCAATCATGGCTGATCATCCAAATTCAGTACCCTGTCCCTGCCTTCTCCCCATATCCCTTGATCCTTTTAGCCTTAAGAAATATATCCAACTCCTTCTTGACTATATTTAATGAATTGCCTCAACTGTTTTCTGTGGTAGAGAATTCCACAGGTTCACCACTCTCTGGGTGAAGAAATTCCTCCTCATCTCAGTCCTAAATGGCTTACCCCTTATCCTTAGACTGTGACCCCTGGTTCTGGACTCCCCCGCCATTGGGAGCATCCTTCCTGCATCTAGTCTGTCTAGTCCTGTTAGAATTTTATAAGTTTCAATGAGCGAGAGAATCACTGGGAGTGATCGAGAGCGAGAGTGAGAGCGAGAGAATCACTGGGAGTGATCGAGAGAGAGAGCGAGAGAATCACTGGGAGTGAGCGAGAGTGAGAGCGAGAGAATCACTGGGAGTGATCGAGAGTGAGAGCGAGAGATTCACTGGGAGTGAGCGAGAGTGAGAGCGAGAGAATCACTGGGAGTGAGTGAGAGTGAGAGAATCACTGGGAGTGAGCGAGAGTGAGAGCGAGAGAATCACTGGGAGTGAGCAAGAGTGAGAGAATCACTGGGAGTGAGCGAGAGTGGGAGCGAGAGAATCACTGGGAGTGATCGAGAGTGAGAGCGAGAGAATCACTGGGAGTGAGCGAGAGTGAGAGCGAGAGAATCACTGGGAGTGAGCGAGAGTGAGAGCGAGAGAATCACTGGGAGTGAGCGAGAGTGAGAGCGAGAGTATCACTGGGAGTGAGTGAGAGCGAGAGAATCACTGGGAGTGAGCGAGAGTGAGAGAGAGAGACTCACTGGGAGTGAGCGAGAGTGAGAGCGAGAGAATCACTGGGAGTGAGCGAGAGTGAGAGAATCACTGGGAGTGATCGAGAGTGAGAGCGAGAGAATCACTGGGAGTGAGCGAGACTGAGAGCGAGAGATTCACTGGGAGTGAGCGAGAGTGAGAGCAAGAGAATCACTGGCAGTGATCGAGAGTGAGAGCGAGAGAATCACTGGGAGTGAGTGAGAGTGAGAGCGAGAGATTCACTGGGAGTGAGCGAGAGTGAGAGCGAGAGATTCACTGGGAGTGAGCGAGAGTGAGAGCGAGAGAATCACTGGGAGTGATCGAGAGTGAGAGCGAGAGAATCACTGGGAGTGAGTGAGAGTGAGAGCGAGAGATTCACTGGGAGTGAGTGAGAGTGAGAGCGAGAGAATCAGTGGGAGTGAGCGAGAGTGAGAGCGAGAGAATCACTGGGAGTGAGCGAGAGTGAGAGCGAGAGAATCACTGGGAGTGAGCGACAGTGAGAGCGAGAGAATCACTGGGAGTGAGTGAGAGTGAGAGCGAGAGAATCACTGGGAGTGCGCGAGAGTGAGAGAATCACTGGGAGTGAGCGAGAGCGAGAGAATCACTGGGAGTGATCGAGAGTGAGAGCGAGAGATTCACTGGGAGTGAGCGAGAGTGAGATCGAGAGAATCACTGGGAGTGATCGAGAGTGAGAGCGAGAGAATCACTGGGAGTGATCGAGAGTGAGAGCGAGAGATTCACTGGGAGTGAGCGAGAGTGAGATCGAGAGAATCACTGGGAGTGATCGAGAGTGAGAGAATCACTGCGAGTGAGTGAGAGCGAGAGAATCACTGGGAGTGAGCGAGAGTGAGAGCGAGAGAATCACTGGGAGTGAGCGAGAGTGAGAGCGAGAGAATCACTGGGAGTGAGCGAGAGTGAGAGAGAGAATCACTGGGAGTGAGCGAGAGTGAGAGCGAGAGAATCACTGGGAGTGAGCGAGAGTGAGAGCGAGAGAATCACTGGGAGTGAGCGAGAGTGAGAGCGAGAGAATCACTGGGAGTGAGCGAGAGTGAGAGCGAGAGAATCACTGGGAGTGATTGAGAGCGAGAGAATCACTGGGAGTGAGCGAGACTGAGAGCGAGAGATTCACTGGGAGTGAGCGAGAGTGAGAGCGAGAGAATCACTGGCAGTGATCGAGAGAGGGAGAGAGAGAATCACTGGGAGTGAGTGAGAGTGAGAGCGAGAGATTCACTGGGAGTGAGCGAGAGTGCGAGCGAGAGATTCACTGGGAGTGAGCGAGAGTGAGAGCGAGAGAATCACTGGGAGTGAGCGAGAGTGAGAGAGAGAGAATCACTGGGAGTGATCGAGAGTGAGAGCGAGAGAATCACTGGGAGTGAGTGAGAGTGAGAGCGAGAGATTCACTGGGAGTGAGCGAGAGTGAGAGCGAGAGAATCAGTGGGAGTGAGCGAGAGTGAGAGCGAGAGAATCACTGGGAGTGAGCGAGAGTGAGAGCGAGAGAATCACTGGGAGTGAGCGACAGTGAGAGCGAGAGAATCACTGGGAGTGAGTGATAGTGAGAGCGAGAGAATCACTGGGAGTGCGCGAGAGTGAGAGAATCACTGGGAGTGAGCGAGAGCGAGAGAATCACTGGGAGTGATCGAGAGTGAGAGCGAGAGATTCACTGGGAGTGAGCGAGAGTGAGATCGAGAGAATCACTGGGAGTGATCGAGAGTGAGAGCGAGAGATTCACTGGGAGTGAGCGAGAGTGAGATCGAGAGAATCACTGGGAGTGATCGAGAGTGAGAGAATCACTGCGAGTGAGTGAGAGCGAGAGAATCACTGGGAGTGAGCGAGAGTGAGAGCGAGAGAATCACTGGGAGTGAGCGAGAGTGAGAGCGAGAGAATCACTGGGAGTGAGCGAGAGTGAGAGCGAGAGAATCACTGGGAGTGAGCGAGAGTGAGAGCGAGAGAATCACTGGGAGTGAGCGAGAGTGAGAGCGAGAGAATCACTGGGAGTGAGCGAGAGTGAGAGCGAGAGAATCACTGGGAGTGAGCGAGAGTGAGAGCGAGAGAATCACTGGGAGTGATTGAGAGTGAGAGAATCACTGGGAGTGAGCGAGAGTGAGAGCGAGAGGATCACTGGGAGTGAGCGAGAGTGAGAGCGAGAGAATCACTGGGAGTGATCGAGAGTGAGAGTGAGAGAATCACTGCGAGTGAGTGAGAGCGAGAGAATCACTGGGAGTGAGCGAGAGTGAGAGAATCACTGGGAGTGAGCGAGAGTGAGAGCGAGAGAATCACTGGGAGTGAGCGAGAGTGAGAGAATCACTGGGAGTGAGCGAGAGTGAGAGAATCACTGGGAGTGAGCGAGAGTGAGAGCGAGAGAATCACTGGGAGTGAGCGAGAGTGAGAGCGAGAGAATCACTGGGATTGAGCGAGAGTGAGAGCGAGAGAATCACTGGGAGTGAGTGAGATTGAGAGTGAGAGAATCACTGGGAGTGAGCGAGAGTGAGAGGGAGAGAATCCCTGGGAGTGAGCAAGAGCGAGAGAATCACTGGGAGTGAGCGAGAGTGAGAGAGAATCACTGGGAGTGATCGAGAGAAACATAGAAACATAGAAGATAGGAGCAGGAGTAGGCCATTCGGCCCCTCGAGCCTGCTCCGCCATTCAATGCGATCATGGCTGATCATCCAAATTCAGCACCCTGTCCCTGCCTTCTCCCCATATCCCTTGATCCCTTCAGCCTTAAGAAATATATCTAACTCCTTCTTGATTGTAATTAATGAATTGGCCTCAACTGTCTTCTGTGGTAGAGAATTCCACAGGTTCACCACTCTCTGGGTGAAGAAATTCCTCCGCATCTCAATCCTAAGTGGCTTACCCCTTATCCTTAGACTTTGACCCCTGGTTCTGGACTTCCCCGCCATTGGGAACAGCCTTCCTGCATCTAGTCTGTCTAGTCCTGTTAGAATTTTATAAGTTTCAATGAGCGAGCGAATCACTGGGAGTGAGCGAGAGTGAGAGCGAGCGAATCACTGGGAGTGATCGAGAGTGAGAGCGAGAGAATCACTGGGAGTGAGCGAGAGTGAGAGCGAGAGAATCACTGGGAGTGAGCGAGAGTGAGAGCGAGAGAATCACTGGGAGTGAGCGAGAGTGAGAGCGAGAGAATCACTGGGTGTGATCGAGAGTGAGAGCGAGCGAATCACTGGGAGTGAGCAAGAGAGAGAGCGAGAGAATCACTGGGAGTGAGCGAGAGTGAGAGCGAGAGAATCACTGGGAGTGAGCGAGAGAGAGAGCGAGCGAATCACTGGGAGTGAGCGAGAGTGAGAGCGAGAGAATCACTGGGAGTGAGCGAGAGTGAGAGCGAGAGAATCACTGGGAGTGAGCGAGAGTGAGAGCGAGAGAATCACTGGGAGTGAGCGAGAGAGAGAGCGAGCGAATCACTGGGAGTGAGCGAGAGAGAGAGCGAGCGAATCACTGGGAGTGAGCGAGAGTGAGAGCGAGAGAATCACTGGGAGTGAGCGAGAGAGAGAGAATCGCTGGTCGTGATCGAGAGTGAGAGCGAGAGAATCACTGGGCGTGATCGAGAGTGAGAGCGAGAGAATCACTGGGAGTGAGCGAGAGTGAGAGTGAGAGAATCACTGGGAGTGAGCGAGAGTGAGAGTGAGAGAATCACTGGGAGAGAGCGAGAGTGAGAGTGAGAGAATCACTGGGAGTGAGCGAGAGTGAGAGCAAGAGAATCACTGGGAGTGAGTGAGAGTGAGAGTGAGAGAATCACTGGGAGTGAGCGAGAGTGAGAGCGAGAGAATCACTGGGAGTGAGCGAGAGTGAGAGCGAGAGAATCACTGGGAGTGAGCGAGAGTGAGAGCGAGAGAATCACTGGGAGTGAGCGAGAATGAGAGAGAATCACTGGGAGTGATCGAGAGAAACATAGAAACATAGAAGATAGGAGCAGGAGTAGGCCATTCGGCCCCTCGAGGCTGCTCCGCCATTCAATGCGATCATGGCTGATCATCCAAATTCAGTACCCTGTCCCTGCCTTCTCCCCATATCCCTTGATCCCTTTAGCCTTAAGAAATATATCCAACTCCTTCTTGAATACATTTAATGAATTGGCCTCAACTGTTTTCTGTGGTAGAGAATTCCACAGGTTCACCATTCTCTGGGTGAAGAAATTCCTCCTCATCTCAGTCCTAAATGGTTTGCCCCTTATCCTTAGACTGTGACCCCTGGTTCTGGACTGCCCCGCCATTGGGAACAGCCTTCCTGCATCTAGTCTGTCTAGTCCTGTTAGAATTTTATAAGTTTCAATGAGCGAGAGAATCAGTGGGAGTGAGCGCGAGTGAGAGCGAGAGAATCACTGGGAGTGATCGAGAGCGATAGAATCACTGGGAGTGAGCGAGAGTGAGAGTGAGAGAATCACTGGGAGTGATCGAGAGTGAGAGCGAGAGAATCATTGGGAGTGAGCGAGAGTGAAAGTGAGAGAATCACTGGGAGTGATCGAGAGTGAGAGCGAGAGAATCATTGGGAGTGAGCGAGAGTGAAAGTGAGAGAATCACTGGGAGTGAGCGAGAGTGAGAGCGAGAGAAGCACTGGGAGTGAGCGAGAGAGAGAGTGAGATCATCACTGGGAGTGAGCGAGAGTGAGAGCGAGAGAATCAATGGGAGTGAGCGAGAGTGAGAGCGAGAGAATCACTGGGAGTGAGCGAGAGTGAGAGCGAGAGAATCACTGGGAGTGAGCGAGAGTGAGAGAATCACTGGGAGTGAGCGAGAGTGAGAGTGAGAGAATCACTGGGAGTGAGCGAGAGTGAGAGCGAAAGAATCATTGGGAGAGAGACAGAGAGAGAAAGAGAGAGAGAATCACTGGGAGTGAGCGAGAGTGAGTGCGAGAGAATCACTGGGAGTGAGTGAGAGTGAGAGCGAATCACTGCGAGTGAGCGAGAGTGAGAGTGAGAGAATCACTGGGACTGAGCGAGAGAACGAGAGAATCACTGGGAGTGAGCGAGAGTGAGAGCGAGAGAATCACTGGGAGTGAGCGAGAGTGAGAGCGAGAGAATCATTGGGAGTGAGTGTGAGTGAGAGTGAGAGCGAATCACTGGGAGTGCGCGAGAGTGAGAGTGAGAGAATCGCTGGGAGTGAGCGAGAGTGAGAGTGAGAGAATCGCTGGGAGTGAGCGAGAGTGAGAGCGAGAGAATCATTGGGAGTGAGCGAGAGTGAGAGTGAGAGAATCGCTGGGAGTGAGCGAGAGTGAGAGTGAGAGAATCGCTGGGAGTGAGCGAGAGTGAGAGCGAGAGAATCACTGGGAGTGAGCGAGAGTGAGAGTGAGAGAATCGCTGGGACTGAGAGAGAGTGAGAGCGAGAGAATCACTGGGAGTGAGCGAGAGTGAGAGTGAGAGAATCGCTGGGAGTGAGCGAGAATGAGAGAGAGAGAATCACTGGGAGTGAGCGAGAGTGAGAGCGAGAGAATCACTGGGAGTGAGCGAGAGTGAGAGAATCACTGGGAGTGAGTGAGAGCGAGAGAATCACTGGGAGAGAGACAGAGAGAGAAAGAGCGAGAGAATCACTGGGAGTGAGCGAGAATGAGAGCGAGTGAATCACTGGGAGTGAGCGAGAGTGAGAGCGAGAGAATCACTGGGAGTGAGCGAGAGTGAGAGCAAGAGAATCATTGGGAGAGAGACAGAGAGAGAGAGAGAGAGAATCACTGGGAGTGAGCGAGAGTGAGAGCGAGAGAATCACTGGGAGTGAGCGAGAGTGAGAGCGAGAGAATCACTGGGAGTGAGCGAGAGTGAGAGTGAGAGAATCACTGGGAGTGAGCGAGAGTGAGAGCAAGAGAATCACTGGGAGTGAGCGAGAGTGAGAGCGAGAGAATCATTGGGAGAGAGACAGAGAGAGAGAGAGAGAGAATCACTGGGAGTGAGCGAGAGTGAGGGCGAGAGAATCACTGGGAGTGAGCGAGAGTGAGAGCGAGAGAATCACTGGGAGTGATCGAGAGTGAGAGCGAGAGAATCACAGGGGGAGAGACAGAGAGAGAAAGAGCGAGAGAATCACTGGGAGTGAGCGAGAATGAGAGCGAATGAATCACTGGGAGTGAGCGAGAGTGAGAGCGAGAGAATCACTGGGAGTGAGCGAGAGTGAGAGCGAGAGAATCACTGGGAGTGATCGAGAGTGAGAGAATCACTGGGAGTGAGCGAGAGTGAGAGCGAGAGAATCACTGGGAGTGAGCGAGAGTGAGAGCGAGAGAATCACTGGGAGTGAGCGAGAGTGAGAGTGAGAGAATCATTGGGAGTGAGCGAGAGTGAGAGAATCACTGGGAGTGAGCGAGAGAATCACTGGGAGTGAGCGAGAGTGAGAGAGGGAGAATCACTGGGAGTGAGCGAGAGTGAGAGCGAGAGAATCACTGGGAGTGAGCGAGAGTGAGAGCGAGAGAATCACTGGGAGTGAGCGAGAGTGAGAGAATCACTGGGAGTGTTCGAGAGTGAGAGAATCACTGGGAGTGTTCGAGAGAGAGAGCGAGCGAATCACTGGGAGTGAGCGAGAGTGAAAGTGAGAGAATCACTGGGAGCGAGCGAGAGTGAGAGAATCACTGGGAGTGAGCGAGAGTGAAAGTGAGAGAATCACTGGGAGTGATCGAGAGTGAGAGAATCACTGGGAGTGTTCGAGAGCGAGAGAATCACTGGGAGTGAGCGAGAGTGAGAGCGAGAGAATCACTGGGAGTGAGCGAGAGTGAGAGAATCACTGGGAGTGAGCGAGAGTGAGAGCGATAGAATCATTGGGAGTGAGCGAGAGCGAGAGAATCACTGGGAGAGAGTGAGAGTGAGAGCGAGAGAATCATTGGGAGTGAGCGAGAGTGAGAGCGAGAGAATCACTGGGAGTGATCGAGAGTGAGAGTGAGAGAATCACTGGGAGTGTTCGAGAGAGAGAGCGAGCGAATCACTGGGAGTGAGCGAGAGTGAAAGTGAGAGAATCACTGGGAGTGAGCGAGAGTGAAAGTGAGAGAATCACTGGGAGTGAGCGAGAGTGAGAGCGAGAGAATCACTGGGAGTGAGCGAGAGTGAAAGTGAGAGAATCACTGGGAGTGAGCGAGAGTGAGAGCGAGAGAATCACTGGGAGTGATCGAGAGTGAGAGAATCACTGGGAGTGTTCGAGAGCGAGAGAATCACTGGGAGTGAGCGAGAGTGAGAGTGAGAGAATCACTGGGAGTGATCGAGAGTGAGAGCGAGAGAATCACTGGGAGTGAGCGAGAGTGAGAGCGAGAGAATCACTGGGAGTGAGCAAGAGCGAGAGAATCACTGGGAGTGAGCGAGAGTGAGAGTGAGAGAATCACTGGGAGTGATCGAGAGTGAGAGCGAGAGAATCACTGGGAGTGAGCGATAGTGAGAGCGAGAGAATCACTGGGAGTGAGCAAGAGCGAGAGAATCACTGGGAGTGAGCGAGAGTGAGAGTGAGAGAATCACTGGGAGTGATCGAGAGTGAGAGCGAGAGAATCACTGGGAGTGATCGAGAGTGAGAATGAGGGAATCACTGGGATTGATCGAGAGTGAGAGAATCACTGGGAGTGAGCGAGAGAGGGAGTGAGAGAATCACTGGGAGTGAGCGAGAGTGAGAGCGAGAGAATCACTGGGAGTGAGCGAGAGTGAGAGCGAGAGAATCACTGGGAGTGAGCAAGAGCGAGAGAATCACTGGGAGTGAGCGAGAGTGAGAGTGAGAGAATCACTGGGAGTGATCGAGAGTGAGAGCGAGAGAATCACTGGGAGTGATCGAGAGTGAGAATGAGGGAATCACTGGGATTGATCGAGAGTGAGAGAATCACTGGGAGTGAGCGAGAGTGAGAGCGAGAGAATCACTGGGAGTGAGCGAGAGTGAGAGCGAGAGAATCATTGGGAGTGAGCGAGAGTGAGAGCGAGAGAATCACTGGGTGTGAGCGAGAGTGAGAGCGAGAGAATCACTGGGAGTGAGCGAGAGTGAGAGCGAGAGAATCACTGGGAGTGAGCGAGAGTGAGAGCGAGAGAATCACTGGGAGTGAGCGAGAGTGAGAGCGAGAGAATCACTGGGAGTGAGCGAGAATGAGAGAGAATCACTGGGAGTGATCGAGAGAAACATAGAAACATTGAAGATAGGAGCAGGAGTAGGCCATTCGGCCCCTTGAGGCTGCTCCGCCATTCAATGCGATCATGGCTGATCATCCAAATTCAGTACCCTGTCCCTGCCTTCTCCCCATATCCCTTGATCCCTTTAGCCTTAAGAAATATATCCAACTCCTTCTTGAATATATTTAATGAATTGGCCTCAACTGTCTTCTGTGGTAGAGAATTCCACAGGTTCACCACTCTCTGGGTGAAGAAATTCCTCCTCATCTCAGTCCTAAATGGCTTACCCCTTATCCTTAGACTGTGACCCCTTGTTCTGGACTTCCCCGCCATTGGGAACAGCCTTCCTGCATCTAGTCTGTCTAGTCCTGTTAGAATTTTATAAGTTTCAATGAGCGAGAGAATCACTGGGAGTGAGCGAGAGTGAGAGAATCACTGGGAGTGATCGAGAGTGAGAGCGAGATAATCACTGGGAGTGAGAGTGAGAGCGAGAGAATCACTGGGAGTGAGTGAGAGTGAAAGCGAGAGAATCATTGGGTGTGAGCGAGCGTGAGAGCGAGAGAATCACTGGGAGTGAGCGAGAGTGAGAGCGAGAGAATCACTGGGAGTGAGCGAGAGAGAGAGCGAGCGAATCACTGGGAGTGAGCGAGAGTGAGAGCGAGAGAATCACTGGGAGTGAGCGAGAGTGAGAGCGAGAGAATCACTGGGAGTGAGCGAGAGTGAGAGCGAGAGAATCACTGGGAGTGAGCGAGAGAGAGAGCGAGCGAATCACTGGGAGTGAGCGAGAGAGAGAGCGAGCGAATCACTGGGAGTGAGCGAGAGTGAGAGCGAGAGAATCACTGGGAGTGAGCGAGAGAGAGAGAATCGCTGGTCGTGATCGAGAGTGAGAGCGAGAGAATCACTGGGCGTGATCGAGAGTGAGAGCGAGAGAATCACTGGGAGTGAGCGAGAGTGAGAGTGAGAGAATCACTGGGAGTGAGCGAGAGTGAGAGTGAGAGAATCACTGGGAGTGAGCGAGAGTGAGAGTGAGAGAATCACTGGGAGTGAGCGAGAGTGAGAGCAAGAGAATCACTGGGAGTGAGTGAGAGTGAGAGTGAGAGAATCACTGTGAGTGAGCGAGATTGAGAGCGAGAGAATCACTGGGAGTGAGCGAGAGTGAGAGCGAGAGAATCACTGGGAGTGAGCGAGAGTGAGAGCGAGAGAATCACTGGGAGTGAGCGAGAATGAGAGAGAATCACTGGGAGTGATCGAGAGAAACATAGAAACATAGAAGATAGGAGCAGGAGTAGGCCATTCGGCCCCTCGAGGCTGCTCCGCCATTCAATGCGATCATGGCTGATCATCCAAATTCAGTACCCTGTCCCTGCCTTCTCCCCATATCCCTTGATCCCTTTAGCCTTAAGAAATATATCCAACTCCTTCTTGAATACATTTAATGAATTGGCCTCAACTGTTTTCTGTGGTAGAGAATTCCACAGGTTCACCATTCTCTGGGTGAAGAAATTCCTCCTCATCTCAGTCCTAAATGGTTTGCCCCTTATCCTTAGACTGTGACCCCTGGTTCTGGACTGCCCCGCCATTGGGAACAGCCTTCCTGCATCTAGTCTGTCTAGTCCTGTTAGAATTTTATAAGTTTCAATGAGCGAGAGAATCAGTGGGAGTGAGCGCGAGTGAGAGCGAGAGAATCACTGGGAGTGATAGAGAGTGAGAGAATCACTGGGAGTGATCGAGAGCGATAGAATCACTGGGAGTGAGCGAGAGTGAGAGTGAGAGAATCACTGGGAGTGATCGAGAGTGAGAGCGAGAGAATCATTGGGAGTGAGCGAGAGTGAAAGTGAGAGAATCACTGGGAGTGATCGAGAGTGAGAGCGAGAGAATCATTGGGAGTGAGCGAGAGTGAAAGTGAGAGAATCACTGGGAGTGAGCGAGAGTGAGAGCGAGAGAAGCACTGGGAGTGAGCGAGAGAGAGAGTGAGATCATCACTGGGAGTGAGCGAGAGTGAGAGCGAGAGAATCAATGGGAGTGAGCGAGAGTGAGAGCGAGAGAATCACTGGGAGTGAGCGAGAGTGAGAGCGAGAGAATCACTGGGAGTGAGCGAGAGTGAGAGAATCACTGGGAGTGAGCGAGAGTGAGAGTGAGAGAATCACTGGGAGTGAGCGAGAGTGAGAGCGAAAGAATCATTGGGAGAGAGACAGAGAGAGAAAGAGAGAGAGAATCACTGGGAGTGAGCGAGAGTGAGTGCGAGAGAATCACTGGGAGTGAGTGAGAGTGAGAGCGAATCACTGCGAGTGAGCGAGAGTGAGAGTGAGAGAATCACTGGGACTGAGCGAGAGAACGAGAGAATCACTGGGAGTGAGCGAGAGTGAGAGCGAGAGAATCACTGGGAGTGAGCGAGAGTGAGAGCGAGAGAATCATTGGGAGTGAGTGTGAGTGAGAGTGAGAGCGAATCACTGGGAGTGCGCGAGAGTGAGAGTGAGAGAATCGCTGGGAGTGAGCGAGAGTGAGAGTGAGAGAATCGCTGGGAGTGAGCGAGAGTGAGAGCGAGAGAATCATTGGGAGTGAGCGAGAGTGAGAGTGAGAGAATCGCTGGGAGTGAGCGAGAGTGAGAGTGAGAGAATCGCTGGGAGTGAGCGAGAGTGAGAGCGAGAGAATCACTGGGAGTGAGCGAGAGTGAGAGTGAGAGAATCGCTGGGACTGAGAGAGAGTGAGAGCGAGAGAATCACTGGGAGTGAGCGAGAGTGAGAGTGAGAGAATCGCTGGGAGTGAGCGAGAATGAGAGAGAGAGAATCACTGGGAGTGAGCGAGAGTGAGAGCGAGAGAATCACTGGGAGTGAGCGAGAGTGAGAGAATCACTGGGAGTGAGTGAGAGCGAGAGAATCACTGGGAGAGAGACAGAGAGAGAAAGAGCGAGAGAATCACTGGGAGTGAGCGAGAATGAGAGCGAGTGAATCACTGGGAGTGAGCGAGAGTGAGAGCGAGAGAATCACTGGGAGTGAGCGAGAGTGAGAGCAAGAGAATCATTGGGAGAGAGACAGAGAGAGAGAGAGAGAGAATCACTGGGAGTGAGCGAGAGTGAGAGCGAGAGAATCACTGGGAGTGAGCGAGAGTGAGAGCGAGAGAATCACTGGGAGTGAGCGAGAGTGAGAGTGAGAGAATCACTGGGAGTGAGCGAGAGTGAGAGCAAGAGAATCACTGGGAGTGAGCGAGAGTGAGAGCGAGAGAATCATTGGGAGAGAGACAGAGAGAGAGAGAGAGAGAATCACTGGGAGTGAGCGAGAGTGAGGGCGAGAGAATCACTGGGAGTGAGCGAGAGTGAGAGCGAGAGAATCACTGGGAGTGATCGAGAGTGAGAGCGAGAGAATCACAGGGGGAGAGACAGAGAGAGAAAGAGCGAGAGAATCACTGGGAGTGAGCGAGAATGAGAGCGAATGAATCACTGGGAGTGAGCGAGAGTGAGAGCGAGAGAATCACTGGGAGTGAGCGAGAGTGAGAGCGAGAGAATCACTGGGAGTGATCGAGAGTGAGAGAATCACTGGGAGTGAGCGAGAGTGAGAGCGAGAGAATCACTGGGAGTGAGCGAGAGTGAGAGCGAGAGAATCACTGGGAGTGAGCGAGAGTGAGAGTGAGAGAATCATTGGGAGTGAGCGAGAGTGAGAGAATCACTGGGAGTGAGCGAGAGAATCACTGGGAGTGAGCGAGAGTGAGAGAGGGAGAATCACTGGGAGTGAGCGAGAGTGAGAGCGAGAGAATCACTGGGAGTGAGCGAGAGTGAGAGCGAGAGAATCACTGGGAGTGAGCGAGAGTGAGAGAATCACTGGGAGTGTTCGAGAGTGAGAGAATCACTGGGAGTGTTCGAGAGAGAGAGCGAGCGAATCACTGGGAGTGAGCGAGAGTGAAAGTGAGAGAATCACTGGGAGCGAGCGAGAGTGAGAGAATCACTGGGAGTGAGCGAGAGTGAAAGTGAGAGAATCACTGGGAGTGATCGAGAGTGAGAGAATCACTGGGAGTGTTCGAGAGCGAGAGAATCACTGGGAGTGAGCGAGAGTGAGAGCGAGAGAATCACTGGGAGTGAGCGAGAGTGAGAGAATCACTGGGAGTGAGCGAGAGTGAGAGCGATAGAATCATTGGGAGTGAGCGAGAGCGAGAGAATCACTGGGAGTGAGTGAGAGTGAGAGCGAGAGAATCATTGGGAGTGAGCGAGAGTGAGAGCGAGAGAATCACTGGGAGTGATCGAGAGTGAGAGTGAGAGAATCACTGGGAGTGTTCGAGAGAGAGAGCGAGCGAATCACTGGGAGTGAGCGAGAGTGAAAGTGAGAGAATCACTGGGAGTGAGCGAGAGTGAAAGTGAGAGAATCACTGGGAGTGAGCGAGAGTGAGAGCGAGAGAATCACTGGGAGTGAGCGAGAGTGAAAGTGAGAGAATCACTGGGAGTGAGCGAGAGTGAGAGCGAGAGAATCACTGGGAGTGATCGAGAGTGAGAGAATCACTGGGAGTGTTCGAGAGCGAGAGAATCACTGGGAGTGAGCGAGAGTGAGAGTGAGAGAATCACTGGGAGTGATCGAGAGTGAGAGCGAGAGAATCACTGGGAGTGAGCGAGAGTGAGAGCGAGAGAATCACTGGGAGTGAGCAAGAGCGAGAGAATCACTGGGAGTGAGCGAGAGTGAGAGTGAGAGAATCACTGGGAGTGATCGAGAGTGAGAGCGAGAGAATCACTGGGAGTGAGCGATAGTGAGAGCGAGAGAATCACTGGGAGTGAGCAAGAGTGAGAGAATCACTGGGAGTGAGCGAGAGTGAGAGTGAGAGAATCACTGGGAGTGATCGAGAGTGAGAGCGAGAGAATCACTGGGAGTGATCGAGAGTGAGAATGAGGGAATCACTGGGATTGATCGAGAGTGAGAGAATCACTGGGAGTGAGCGAGAGAGGGAGTGAGAGAATCACTGGGAGTGAGCGAGAGTGAGAGCGAGAGAATCACTGGGAGTGAGCGAGAGTGAGAGCGAGAGAATCACTGGGAGTGAGCAAGAGCGAGAGAATCACTGGGAGTGAGCGAGAGTGAGAGTGAGAGAATCACTGGGAGTGATCGAGAGTGAGAGCGAGAGAATCACTGGGAGTGATCGAGAGTGAGAATGAGGGAATCACTGGGATTGATCGAGAGTGAGAGAATCACTGGGAGTGAGCGAGAGTGAGAGCGAGAGAATCACTGGGAGTGAGCGAGAGTGAGAGCGAGAGAATCATTGGGAGTGAGCGAGAGTGAGAGCGAGAGAATCACTGGGAGTGAGCGAGAGTGAGAGCGAGAGAATCACTGGGAGTGAGCGAGAGTGAGAGCGAGAGAATCACTGGGAGTGAGCGAGAGTGAGAGCGAGAGAATCACTGGGAGTGAGCGAGAGTGAGAGCGAGAGAATCACTGGGAGTGAGCGAGAATGAGAGAGAATCACTGGGAGTGATCGAGAGAAACATAGAAACATTGAAGATAGGAGCAGGAGTAGGCCATTCGGCCCCTTGAGGCTGCTCCGCCATTCAATGCGATCATGGCTGATCATCCAAATTCAGTACCCTGTCCCTGCCTTCTCCCCATATCCCTTGATCCCTTTAGCCTTAAGAAATATATCCAACTCCTTCTTGAATATATTTAATGAATTGGCCTCAACTGTCTTCTGTGGTAGAGAATTCCACAGGTTCACCACTCTCTGGGTGAAGAAATTCCTCCTCATCTCAGTCCTAAATGGCTTACCCCTTATCCTTAGACTGTGACCCCTTGTTCTGGACTTCCCCGCCATTGGGAACAGCCTTCCTGCATCTAGTCTGTCTAGTCCTGTTAGAATTTTATAAGTTTCAATGAGCGAGAGAATCACTGGGAGTGAGCGAGAGTGAGAGAATCACTGGGAGTGATCGAGAGTGAGAGCGAGATAATCACTGGGAGTGAGAGTGAGAGCGAGAGAATCACTGGGAGTGAGTGAGAGTGAAAGCGAGAGAATCATTGGGTGTGAGCGAGCGTGAGAGCGAGAGAATCACTGGGAGTGAGCGAGAGTGAGAGCGAGAGAATCACTGGGAGTGAGCGAGAGAGAGAGCGAGCGAATCACTGGGAGTGAGCGAGAGTGAGAGCGAGAGAATCACTGGGAGTGAGCGAGAGTGAGAGCGAGAGAATCACTGGGAGTGAGCGAGAGTGAGAGCGAGAGAATCACTGGGAGTGAGCGAGAGAGAGAGCGAGCGAATCACTGGGAGTGAGCGAGAGAGAGAGCGAGCGAATCACTGGGAGTGAGCGAGAGTGAGAGCGAGAGAATCACTGGGAGTGAGCGAGAGAGAGAGAATCGCTGGTCGTGATCGAGAGTGAGAGCGAGAGAATCACTGGGCGTGATCGAGAGTGAGAGCGAGAGAATCACTGGGAGTGAGCGAGAGTGAGAGTGAGAGAATCACTGGGAGTGAGCGAGAGTGAGAGTGAGAGAATCACTGGGAGTGAGCGAGAGTGAGAGTGAGAGAATCACTGGGAGTGAGCGAGAGTGAGAGCAAGAGAATCACTGGGAGTGAGTGAGAGTGAGAGTGAGAGAATCACTGGGAGTGAGCGAGATTGAGAGCGAGAGAATCACTGGGAGTGAGCGAGAGTGAGAGCGAGAGAATCACTGGGAGTGAGCGAGAGTGAGAGCGAGAGAATCACTGGGAGTGAGCGAGAATGAGAGAGAATCACTGGGAGTGATCGAGAGAAACATAGAAACATAGAAGATAGGAGCAGGAGTAGGCCATTCGGCCCCTCGAGGCTGCTCCGCCATTCAATGCGATCATGGCTGATCATCCAAATTCAGTACCCTGTCCCTGCCTTCTCCCCATATCCCTTGATCCCTTTAGCCTTAAGAAATATATCCAACTCCTTCTTGAATACATTTAATGAATTGGCCTCAACTGTTTTCTGTGGTAGAGAATTCCACAGGTTCACCATTCTCTGGGTGAAGAAATTCCTCCTCATCTCAGTCCTAAATGGTTTGCCCCTTATCCTTAGACTGTGACCCCTGGTTCTGGACTGCCCCGCCATTGGGAACAGCCTTCCTGCATCTAGTCTGTCTAGTCCTGTTAGAATTTTATAAGTTTCAATGAGCGAGAGAATCAGTGGGAGTGAGCGCGAGTGAGAGCGAGAGAATCACTGGGAGTGATAGAGAGTGAGAGAATCACTGGGAGTGATCGAGAGCGATAGAATCACTGGGAGTGAGCGAGAGTGAGAGTGAGAGAATCACTGGGAGTGATCGAGAGTGAGAGCGAGAGAATCATTGGGAGTGAGCGAGAGTGAAAGTGAGAGAATCACTGGGAGTGATCGAGAGTGAGAGCGAGAGAATCATTGGGAGTGAGCGAGAGTGAAAGTGAGAGAATCACTGGGAGTGAGCGAGAGTGAGAGCGAGAGAAGCACTGGGAGTGAGCGAGAGAGAGAGTGAGATCATCACTGGGAGTGAGCGAGAGTGAGAGCGAGAGAATCAATGGGAGTGAGCGAGAGTGAGAGCGAGAGAATCACTGGGAGTGAGCGAGAGTGAGAGCGAGAGAATCACTGGGAGTGAGCGAGAGTGAGAGAATCACTGGGAGTGAGCGAGAGTGAGAGTGAGAGAATCACTGGGAGTGAGCGAGAGTGAGAGCGAAAGAATCATTGGGAGAGAGACAGAGAGAGAAAGAGAGAGAGAATCACTGGGAGTGAGCGAGAGTGAGTGCGAGAGAATCACTGGGAGTGAGTGAGAGTGAGAGCGAATCACTGCGAGTGAGCGAGAGTGAGAGTGAGAGAATCACTGGGACTGAGCGAGAGAACGAGAGAATCACTGGGAGTGAGCGAGAGTGAGAGCGAGAGAATCACTGGGAGTGAGCGAGAGTGAGAGCGAGAGAATCATTGGGAGTGAGTGTGAGTGAGAGTGAGAGCGAATCACTGGGAGTGCGCGAGAGTGAGAGTGAGAGAATCGCTGGGAGTGAGCGAGAGTGAGAGTGAGAGAATCGCTGGGAGTGAGCGAGAGTGAGAGCGAGAGAATCATTGGGAGTGAGCGAGAGTGAGAGTGAGAGAATCGCTGGGAGTGAGCGAGAGTGAGAGTGAGAGAATCGCTGGGAGTGAGCGAGAGTGAGAGCGAGAGAATCACTGGGAGTGAGCGAGAGTGAGAGTGAGAGAATCGCTGGGACTGAGAGAGAGTGAGAGCGAGAGAATCACTGGGAGTGAGCGAGAGTGAGAGTGAGAGAATCGCTGGGAGTGAGCGAGAATGAGAGAGAGAGAATCACTGGGAGTGAGCGAGAGTGAGAGCGAGAGAATCACTGGGAGTGAGCGAGAGTGAGAGAATCACTGGGAGTGAGTGAGAGCGAGAGAATCACTGGGAGAGAGACAGAGAGAGAAAGAGCGAGAGAATCACTGGGAGTGAGCGAGAATGAGAGCGAGTGAATCACTGGGAGTGAGCGAGAGTGAGAGCGAGAGAATCACTGGGAGTGAGCGAGAGTGAGAGCAAGAGAATCATTGGGAGAGAGACAGAGAGAGAGAGAGAGAGAATCACTGGGAGTGAGCGAGAGTGAGAGCGAGAGAATCACTGGGAGTGAGCGAGAGTGAGAGCGAGAGAATCACTGGGAGTGAGCGAGAGTGAGAGTGAGAGAATCACTGGGAGTGAGCGAGAGTGAGAGCAAGAGAATCACTGGGAGTGAGCGAGAGTGAGAGCGAGAGAATCATTGGGAGAGAGACAGAGAGAGAGAGAGAGAGAATCACTGGGAGTGAGCGAGAGTGAGGGCGAGAGAATCACTGGGAGTGAGCGAGAGTGAGAGCGAGAGAATCACTGGGAGTGATCGAGAGTGAGAGCGAGAGAATCACTGGGGGAGAGACAGAGAGAGAAAGAGCGAGAGAATCACTGGGAGTGAGCGAGAATGAGAGCGAATGAATCACTGGGAGTGAGCGAGAGTGAGAGCGAGAGAATCACTGGGAGTGAGTGAGAGCGAGAGAATCACTGGGAGTGATCGAGAGTGAGAGAATCACTGGGAGTGAGCGAGAGTGAGAGCGAGAGAATCACTGGGAGTGAGCGAGAGTGAGAGCGAGAGAATCACTGGGAGTGAGCGAGAGTGAGAGTGAGAGAATCATTGGGAGTGAGCGAGAGTGAGAGAATCACTGGGAGTGAGCGAGAGAATCACTGGGAGTGAGCGAGAGTGAGAGAGGGAGAATCACTGGGAGTGAGCGAGAGTGAGAGCGAGAGAATCACTGGGAGTGAGCGAGAGTGAGAGCGAGAGAATCACTGGGAGTGAGCGAGAGTGAGAGAATCACTGGGAGTGTTCGAGAGTGAGAGAATCACTGGGAGTGTTCGAGAGAGAGAGCGAGCGAATCACTGGGAGTGAGCGAGAGTGAAAGTGAGAGAATCACTGGGAGCGAGCGAGAGCGAGAGAATCACTGGGAGTGAGCGAGAGTGAAAGTGAGAGAATCACTGGGAGTGATCGAGAGTGAGAGAATCACTGGGAGTGTTCGAGAGCGAGAGAATCACTGGGAGTGAGCGAGAGTGAGAGCGAGAGAATCACTGGGAGTGAGCGAGAGTGAGAGAATCACTGGGAGTGAGCGAGAGTGAGAGCGATAGAATCATTGGGAGTGAGCGAGAGCGAGAGAATCACTGGGAGTGAGTGAGAGTGAGAGCGAGAGAATCATTGGGAGTGAGCGAGAGTGAGAGCGAGAGAATCACTGGGAGTGATCGAGAGTGAGAGTGAGAGAATCACTGGGAGTGTTCGAGAGAGAGAGCGAGCGAATCACTGGGAGTGAGCGAGAGTGAAAGTGAGAGAATCACTGGGAGTGAGCGAGAGTGAAAGTGAGAGAATCACTGGGAGTGAGCGAGAGTGAGAGCGAGAGAATCACTGGGAGTGAGCGAGAGTGAAAGTGAGAGAATCACTGGGAGTGAGCGAGAGTGAGAGCGAGAGAATCACTGGGAGTGATCGAGAGTGAGAGAATCACTGGGAGTGTTCGAGAGCGAGAGAATCACTGGGAGTGAGCGAGAGTGAGAGTGAGAGAATCACTGGGAGTGATCGAGAGTGAGAGCGAGAGAATCACTGGGAGTGAGCGAGAGTGAGAGCGAGAGAATCACTGGGAGTGAGCAAGAGCGAGAGAATCACTGGGAGTGAGCGAGAGTGAGAGTGAGAGAATCACTGGGAGTGATCGAGAGTGAGAGCGAGAGAATCACTGGGAGTGAGCGATAGTGAGAGCGAGAGAATCACTGGGAGTGAGCAAGAGCGAGAGAATCACTGGGAGTGAGCGAGAGTGAGAGTGAGAGAATCACTGGGAGTGATCGAGAGTGAGAGCGAGAGAATCACTGGGAGTGATCGAGAGTGAGAATGAGGGAATCACTGGGATTGATCGAGAGTGAGAGAATCACTGGGAGTGAGCGAGAGAGGGAGTGAGAGAATCACTGGGAGTGAGCGAGAGTGAGAGCGAGAGAATCACTGGGAGTGAGCGAGAGTGAGAGCGAGAGAATCACTGGGAGTGAGCAAGAGCGAGAGAATCACTGGGAGTGAGCGAGAGTGAGAGTGAGAGAATCACTGGGAGTGATCGAGAGTGAGAGCGAGAGAATCACTGGGAGTGATCGAGAGTGAGAATGAGGGAATCACTGGGATTGATCGAGAGTGAGAGAATCACTGGGAGTGAGCGAGAGTGAGAGCGAGAGAATCACTGGGAGTGAGCGAGAGTGAGAGCGAGAGAATCATTGGGAGTGAGCGAGAGTGAGAGCGAGAGAATCACTGGGAGTGAGCGAGAGTGAGAGCGAGAGAATCACTGGGAGTGAGCGAGAGTGAGAGCGAGAGAATCACTGGGAGTGAGCGAGAGTGAGAGCGAGAGAATCACTGGGAGTGAGCGAGAGTGAGAGCGAGAGAATCACTGGGAGTGAGCGAGAATGAGAGAGAATCACTGGGAGTGATCGAGAGAAACATAGAAACATTGAAGATAGGAGCAGGAGTAGGCCATTCGGCCCCTTGAGGCTGCTCCGCCATTCAATGCGATCATGGCTGATCATCCAAATTCAGTACCCTGTCCCTGCCTTCTCCCCATATCCCTTGATCCCTTTAGCCTTAAGAAATATATCCAACTCCTTCTTGAATATATTTAATGAATTGGCCTCAACTGTCTTCTGTGGTAGAGAATTCCACAGGTTCACCACTCTCTGGGTGAAGAAATTCCTCCTCATCTCAGTCCTAAATGGCTTACCCCTTATCCTTAGACTGTGACCCCTTGTTCTGGACTTCCCCGCCATTGGGAACAGCCTTCCTGCATCTAGTCTGTCTAGTCCTGTTAGAATTTTATAAGTTTCAATGAGCGAGAGAATCACTGGGAGTGAGCGAGAGTGAGAGAATCACTGGGAGTGATCGAGAGTGAGAGCGAGATAATCACTGGGAGTGAGAGTGAGAGCGAGAGAATCACTGGGAGTGAGTGAGAGTGAAAGCGAGAGAATCATTGGGTGTGAGCGAGCGTGAGAGCGAGAGAATCACTGGGAGTGAGCGAGAGTGAGAGCGAGAGAATCACTGGGAGTGAGCGAGAGAGAGAGCGAGCGAATCACTGGGAGTGAGCGAGAGTGAGAGCGAGAGAATCACTGGGAGTGAGCGAGAGTGAGAGCGAGAGAATCACTGGGAGTGAGCGAGAGTGAGAGCGAGAGAATCACTGGGAGTGAGCGAGAGAGAGAGCGAGCGAATCACTGGGAGTGAGCGAGAGAGAGAGCGAGCGAATCACTGGGAGTGAGCGAGAGTGAGAGCGAGAGAATCACTGGGAGTGAGCGAGAGAGAGAGAATCGCTGGTCGTGATCGAGAGTGAGAGCGAGAGAATCACTGGGCGTGATCGAGAGTGAGAGCGAGAGAATCACTGGGAGTGAGCGAGAGTGAGAGTGAGAGAATCACTGGGAGTGAGCGAGAGTGAGAGTGAGAGAATCACTGGGAGTGAGCGAGAGTGAGAGTGAGAATCACTGGGAGTGAGCGAGAGTGAGAGCAAGAGAATCACTGGGAGTGAGTGAGAGTGAGAGTGAGAGAATCACTGGGAGTGAGCGAGAGTGAGAGCGAGAGAATCACTGGGAGTGAGCGAGAGTGAGAGCGAGAGAATCACTGGGAGTGAGCGAGAGTGAGAGCGAGAGAATCACTGGGAGTGAGCGAGAATGAGAGAGAATCACTGGGAGTGATCGAGAGAAACATAGAAACATAGAAGATAGGAGCAGGAGTAGGCCATTCGGCCCCTCGAGGCTGCTCCGCCATTCAATGCGATCATGGCTGATCATCCAAATTCAGTACCCTGTCCCTGCCTTCTCCCCATATCCCTTGATCCCTTTAGCCTTAAGAAATATATCCAACTCCTTCTTGAATACATTTAATGAATTGGCCTCAACTGTTTTCTGTGGTAGAGAATTCCACAGGTTCACCATTCTCTGGGTGAAGAAATTCCTCCTCATCTCAGTCCTAAATGGTTTGCCCCTTATCCTTAGACTGTGACCCCTGGTTCTGGACTGCCCCGCCATTGGGAACAGCCTTCCTGCATCTAGTCTGTCTAGTCCTGTTAGAATTTTATAAGTTTCAATGAGCGAGAGAATCAGTGGGAGTGAGCGCGAGTGAGAGCGAGAGAATCACTGGGAGTGATAGAGAGTGAGAGAATCACTGGGAGTGATCGAGAGCGATAGAATCACTGGGAGTGAGCGAGAGTGAGAGTGAGAGAATCACTGGGAGTGATCGAGAGTGAGAGCGAGAGAATCATTGGGAGTGAGCGAGAGTGAAAGTGAGAGAATCACTGGGAGTGAGCGAGAGTGAGAGCGAGAGAAGCACTGGGAGTGAGCGAGAGAGAGAGTGAGAGAATCACTGGGAGTGATCGAGAGTGAGAGCGAGAGAATCATTGGGAGTGAGCGAGAGTGAAAGTGAGAGAATCACTGGGAGTGAGCGAGAGTGAGAGCGAGAGAAGCACTGGGAGTGAGCGAGAGAGAGAGTGAGATCATCACTGGGAGTGAGCGAGAGTGAGAGCGAGAGAATCAATGGGAGTGAGCGAGAGTGAGAGCGAGAGAATCACTGGGAGTGAGCGAGAGTGAGAGCGAGAGAATCACTGGGAGTGAGCGAGAGTGAGAGAATCACTGGGAGTGAGTGAGAGTGAGAGTGAGAGAATCACTGGGAGTGAGCGAGAGTGAGAGCGAAAGAATCATTGGGAGAGAGACAGAGAGAGAAAGAGAGAGAGAATCACTGGGAGTGAGCGAGAGTGAGTGCGAGAGAATCACTGGGAGTGAGTGAGAGTGAGAGCGAATCACTGCGAGTGAGCGAGAGTGAGAGTGAGAGAATCACTGGGACTGAGCGAGAGAACGAGAGAATCACTGGGAGTGAGCGAGAGTGAGAGCGAGAGAATCACTGGGAGTGAGCGAGAGTGAGAGCGAGAGAATCATTGGGAGTGAGTGTGAGTGAGAGTGAGAGCGAATCACTGGGAGTGCGCGAGAGTGAGAGTGAGAGAATCGCTGGGAGTGAGCGAGAGTGAGAGTGAGAGAATCGCTGGGAGTGAGCGAGAGTGAGAGCGAGAGAATCATTGGGAGTGAGCGAGAGTGAGAGTGAGAGAATCGCTGGGAGTGAGCGAGAGTGAGAGTGAGAGAATCGCTGGGAGTGAGCGAGAGTGAGAGCGAGAGAATCACTGGGAGTGAGCGAGAGTGAGAGTGAGAGAATCGCTGGGACTGAGAGAGAGTGAGAGCGAGAGAATCACTGGGAGTGAGTGAGAGTGAGAGTGAGAGAATCGCTGGGAGTGAGCGAGAATGAGAGAGAGAGAATCACTGGGAGTGAGCGAGAGTGAGAGCGAGAGAATCACTGGGAGTGAGCGAGAGTGAGAGAATCACTGGGAGTGAGTGAGAGCGAGAGAATCACTGGGAGAGAGACAGAGAGAGAAAGAGCGAGAGAATCACTGGGAGTGAGCGAGAATGAGAGCGAGTGAATCACTGGGAGTGAGCGAGAGTGAGAGCGAGAGAATCACTGGGAGTGAGCGAGAGAAACATAGAAACATTGAAGATAGGAGCAGGAGTAGGCCATTCGGCCCCTTGAGGCTGCTCCGCCATTCAATGCGATCATGGCTGATCATCCAAATTCAGTACCCTGTCCCTGCCTTCTCCCCATATCCCTTGATCCCTTTAGCCTTAAGAAATATATCCAACTCCTTCTTGAATATATTTAATGAATTGGCCTCAACTGTCTTCTGTGGTAGAGAATTCCACAGGTTCACCACTCTCTGGGTGAAGAAATTCCTCCTCATCTCAGTCCTAAATGGCTTACCCCTTATCCTTAGACTGTGACCCCTTGTTCTGGACTTCCCCGCCATTGGGAACAGCCTTCCTGCATCTAGTCTGTCTAGTCCTGTTAGAATTTTATAAGTTTCAATGAGCGAGAGAATCACTGGGAGTGAGCGAGAGTGAGAGAATCACTGGGAGTGATCGAGAGTGAGAGCGAGATAATCACTGGGAGTGAGTGAGAGTGAGAGCGAGAGAATCACTGGGAGTGAGTGAGAGTGAAAGCGAGAGAATCATTGGGTGTGAGCGAGCGTGAGAGCGAGAGAATCACTGGGAGTGAGCGAGAGTGAGAGCGAGAGAATCACTGGGAGTGAGCGAGAGAGAGAGCGAGCGAATCACTGGGAGTGAGCGAGAGTGAGAGCGAGAGAATCACTGGGAGTGAGCGAGAGTGAGAGCGAGAGAATCACTGGGAGTGAGCGAGAGTGAGAGCGAGAGAATCACTGGGAGTGAGCGAGAGAGAGAGCGAGCGAATCACTGGGAGTGAGCGAGAGAGAGAGCGAGCGAATCACTGGGAGTGAGCGAGAGTGAGAGCGAGAGAATCACTGGGAGTGAGCGAGAGAGAGAGAATCGCTGGTCGTGATCGAGAGTGAGAGCGAGAGAATCACTGGGCGTGATCGAGAGTGAGAGCGAGAGAATCACTGGGAGTGAGCGAGAGTGAGAGTGAGAGAATCACTGGGAGTGAGCGAGAGTGAGAGTGAGAGAATCACTGGGAGAGAGCGAGAGTGAGAGTGAGAGAATCACTGGGAGTGAGCGAGAGTGAGAGCAAGAGAATCACTGGGAGTGAGTGAGAGTGAGAGTGAGAGAATCACTGGGAGTGAGCGAGAGTGAGAGCGAGAGAATCACTGGGAGTGAGCGAGAGTGAGAGCGAGAGAATCACTGGGAGTGAGCGAGAGCGAGAGCGAGAGAATCACTGGGAGTGAGCGAGAGTGAGAGCAAGAGAATCACTGGGAGTGAGTGAGAGTGAGAGTGAGAGAATCACTGGGAGTGAGCGAGAGTGAGAGCGAGAGAATCACTGGGAGTGAGCGAGAGTGAGAGCGAGAGAATCACTGGGAGAGAGTGAGAGCGAGAGAATCACTGGGAGTGAGCGAGAATGAGAGAGAATCACTGGGAGTGATCGAGAGAAACATAGAAACATAGAAGATAGGAGCAGGAGTAGGCCATTCGGCCCCTCGAGGCTGCTCCGCCATTCAATGCGATCATGGCTGATCATCCAAATTCAGTACCCTGTCCCTGCCTTCTCCCCATATCCCTTGATCCCTTTAGCCTTAAGAAATATATCCAACTCCTTCTTGAATACATTTAATGAATTGGCCTCAACTGTTTTCTGTGGTAGAGAATTCCACAGGTTCACCATTCTCTGGGTGAAGAAATTCCTCCTCATCTCAGTCCTAAATGGTTTGCCCCTTATCCTTAGACTGTGACCCCTGGTTCTGGACTGCCCCGCCATTGGGAACAGCCTTCCTGCATCTAGTCTGTCTAGTCCTGTTAGAATTTTATAAGTTTCAATGAGCGAGAGAATCAGTGGGAGTGAGCGCGAGTGAGAGCGAGAGAATCACTGGGAGTGATAGAGAGTGAGAGAATCACTGGGAGTGATCGAGAGCGATAGAATCACTGGGAGTGAGCGAGAGTGACAGTGAGAGAATCACTGGGAGTGATCGAGAGTGAGAGCGAGAGAATCATTGGGAGTGAGCGAGAGTGAAAGTGAGAGAATCACTGGGAGTGAGCGAGAGTGAGAGCGAGAGAAGCACTGGGAGTGAGCGAGAGAGAGAGTGAGAGAATCACTGGGAGTGATCGAGAGTGAGAGCGAGAGAATCATTGGGAGTGAGCGAGAGTGAAAGTGAGAGAATCACTGGGAGTGAGCGAGAGTGAGAGCGAGAGAAGCACTGGGAGTGAGCGAGAGAGAGAGTGAGATCATCACTGGGAGTGAGCGAGAGTGAGAGCGAGAGAATCAATGGGAGTGAGCGAGAGTGAGAGCGAGAGAATCACTGGGAGTGAGCGAGAGTGAGAGCGAGAGAATCACTGGGAGTGAGCGAGAGTGAGAGAATCACTGGGAGTGAGCGAGAGTGAGAGTGAGAGAATCACTGGGAGTGAGCGAGAGTGAGAGCGAAAGAATCATTGGGAGAGAGACAGAGAGAGAAAGAGAGAGAGAATCACTGGGAGTGAGCGAGAGTGAGTGCGAGAGAATCACTGGGAGTGAGTGAGAGTGAGAGCGAATCACTGCGAGTGAGCGAGAGTGAGAGTGAGAGAATCACTGGGACTGAGCGAGAGAACGAGAGAATCACTGGGAGTGAGCGAGAGTGAGAGCGAGAGAATCACTGGGAGTGAGCGAGAGTGAGAGCGAGAGAATCATTGGGAGTGAGTGTGAGTGAGAGTGAGAGCGAATCACTGGGAGTGCGCGAGAGTGAGAGTGAGAGAATCGCTGGGAGTGAGCGAGAGTGAGAGTGAGAGAATCGCTGGGAGTGAGCGAGAGTGAGAGCGAGAGAATCATTGGGAGTGAGCGAGAGTGAGAGTGAGAGAATCGCTGGGAGTGAGCGAGAGTGAGAGTGAGAGAATCGCTGGGAGTGAGCGAGAGTGAGAGCGAGAGAATCACTGGGAGTGAGCGAGAGTGAGAGTGAGAGAATCGCTGGGACTGAGAGAGAGTGAGAGCGAGAGAATCACTGGGAGTGAGTGAGAGTGAGAGTGAGAGAATCGCTGGGAGTGAGCGAGAATGAGAGAGAGAGAATCACTGGGAGTGAGCGAGAGTGAGAGCGAGAGAATCACTGGGAGTGAGCGAGAGTGAGAGAATCACTGGGAGTGAGTGAGAGCGAGAGAATCACTGGGAGAGAGACAGAGAGAGAAAGAGCGAGAGAATCACTGGGAGTGAGCGAGAATGAGAGCGAGTGAATCACTGGGAGTGAGCGAGAGTGAGAGCGAGAGAATCACTGGGAGTGAGCGAGAGTGAGAGCAAGAGAATCATTGGGAGAGAGACAGAGAGAGAGAGAGAGAGAATCACTGGGAGTGAGCGAGAGTGAGAGCGAGAGAATCACTGGGAGTGAGCGAGAGTGAGAGCGAGAGAATCACTGGGAGTGAGCGAGAGTGAGAGTGAGAGAATCACTGGGAGTGAGCGAGAGTGAGAGCCAGAGAATCACTGGGAGAGAGTGAGAGCGAGAGAATCATTGGGAGAGAGACAGAGAGAGAGAGAGAGAGAATCACTGGGAGTGAGCGAGAGTGAGGGCGAGAGAATCACTGGGAGTGAGCGAGAGTGAGAGCGAGAGAATCACTGGGAGTGATCGAGAGTGAGAGCGAGAGAATCACTGGGGGAGAGACAGAGAGAGAAAGAGCGAGAGAATCACTGGGAGTGAGCGAGAATGAGAGCGAATGAATCACTGGGAGTGAGCGAGAGTGAGAGCGAGAGAATCACTGGGAGTGAGCGAGAGTGAGAGCGAGAGAATCACTGGGAGTGATCGAGAGTGAGAGAATCACTGGAAGTGAGCGAGAGTGAGAGAATCACTGGGAGTGAGCGAGAGTGAGAGCGAGAGAATCACTGGGAGTGAGCGAGAGTGAGAGTGAGAGAATCATTGGGAGTGAGCGAGAGTGAGAGTGAGAGAATCACTGGGAGTGAGCGAGAGAATCACTGGGAGTGAGCGAGAGTGAGAGTGAGAGAATCATTGGGAGTGAGCGAGAGTGAGAGTGAGAGAATCACTGGGAGTGAGCGAGAGAATCACTGGGAGTGAGCGAGAGTGAGAGAGGGAGAATCACTGGGAGTGAGCGAGAGTGAGAGCGAGAGAATCACTGGGAGTGAGCGAGGGTGAGAGCGAGAGAATCACTGGGAGTGAGCGAGAGTGAGAGAATCACTGGGATTGTTCGAGAGTGAGAGAATCACTGGGAGTGTTCGAGAGAGAGAGCGAGCGAATCACTGGGAGTGAGCCTGAGTGAAAGTGAGAGAATCACTGGGAGTGAGCGAGAGTGAGAGAATCACTGGGAGTGAGCGAGAGTGAAAGTGAGAGAATCACTGGGAGTGAGCGAGAGTGAGAGCGAGAGAATCACTGGGAGTGATCGAGAGTGAGAGAATCACTGGGAGTGTTCGAGAGCGAGAGAATCACTGGGAGTGAGCGAGAGTGAGAGCGAGAGAATCACTGGGAGTGAGCGAGAGTGAGAGAATCACTGGGAGTGAGCGAGAGTGAGAGCGAGAGAATCATTGGGAGTGAGCGAGAGCGAGAGAATCACTGGGAGTGAGTGAGAGTGAGAGCGAGAGAATCATTGGGAGTGAGCGAGAGTGAGAGCGAGAGAATCACTGGGAGTGATCGAGAGTGAGAGTGAGAGAATCACTGGGAGTGTTCGAGAGAGAGAGCGAGCGAATCACTGGGAGTGAGCGAGAGTGAAAGTGAGAGAATCACTGGGAGTGAGCGAGAGTGAAAGTGAGAGAATCACTGGGAGTGAGCGAGAGTGAGAGCGAGAGAATCACTGGGAGTGAGCGAGAGTGAAAGTGAGAGAATCACTGGGAGTGAGCGAGAGTGAGAGCGAGAGAATCACTGGGAGTGATCGAGAGTGAGAGAATCACTGGGAGTGATCGAGAGCGAGAGAATCACTGGGAGTGAGCGAGAGTGAGAGTGAGAGAATCACTGGGAGTGATCGAGAGTGAGAGCGAGAGAATCACTGGGAGTGAGCGAGAGTGAGAGCGAGAGAATCACTGGGAGTGAGCAAGAGCGAGAGAATCACTGGGAGTGAGCGAGAGTGAGAGTGAGAGAATCACTGGGAGTGATCGAGAGTGAGAGCGAGAGAATCACTGGGAGTGAGCGAGAGTGAGAGCGAGAGAATCACTGGGAGTGATCGAGAGTGAGAATGAGGGAATCACTGGGATTGATCGAGAGTGAGAGAATCACTGGGAGTGAGCGAGAGAGGGAGTGAGAGAATCACTGGGAGTGAGCGAGAGTGAGAGCGAGAGAATCACTGGGAGTGAGCGAGAGTGAGAGTGAGAGAATCACTGGGAGTGAGGGAGAGTGAGAGCGAGAGAATCACTGGGAGTGAGCGAGAGTGAGAGCGAGAGAATCACTGGGAGTGAGCGAGAGTGAGAGCGAGAGAATCATTGGGAGTGAGCGAGAGTGAGAGCGAGAGAATCACTGGGAGTGAGCGAGAGTGAGAGCGAGAGAATCACTGGGAGTGAGCGAGAGTGAGAGCGAGAGAATCACTGGGAGTGAGCGAGAGTGAGAGTGAGAGAATCATTGGGAGTGAGCGAGAGTGAGAGTGAGAGAATCACTGGGAGTGAGCGAGAGTGAGAGAGGGAGAATCACTGGGAGTGAGCGAGAGTGAGAGCGAGAGAATCACTGGGAGTGAGCGAGGGTGAGAGCGAGAGAATCACTGGGAGTGAGCGAGAGTGAGAGAATCACTGGGAGTGTTCGAGAGTGAGAGAATCACTGGGAGTGTTCGAGAGAGAGAGCGAGCGAATCACTGGGAGTGAGCGAGAGTGAAAGTGAGAGAATCACTGGGAGTGAGCGAGAGTGAGAGAATCACTGGGAGTGAGCGAGAGTGAAAGTGAGAGAATCACTGGGAGTGAGCGAGAGTGAGAGCGAGAGAATCACTGGGAGTGAGCGAGAGTGAGAGCGAGAGAATCATTGGGAGTGAGTGTGAGTGAGAGTGAGAGCGAATCACTGGGAGTGCGCGAGAGTGAGAGTGAGAGAATCGCTGGGAGTGAGCGAGAGTGAGAGTGAGAGAATCGCTGGGAGTGAGCGAGAGTGAGAGCGAGAGAATCATTGGGAGTGAGCGAGAGTGAGAGTGAGAGAATCGCTGGGAGTGAGCGAGAGTGAGAGTGAGAGAATCGCTGGGAGTGAGCGAGAGTGAGAGCGAGAGAATCACTGGGAGTGAGCGAGAGTGAGAGTGAGAGAATCGCTGGGACTGAGAGAGAGTGAGAGCGAGAGAATCACTGGGAGTGAGTGAGAGTGAGAGTGAGAGAATCGCTGGGAGTGAGCGAGAATGAGAGAGAGAGAATCACTGGGAGTGAGCGAGAGTGAGAGCGAGAGAATCACTGGGAGTGAGCGAGAGTGAGAGAATCACTGGGAGTGAGTGAGAGCGAGAGAATCACTGGGAGAGAGACAGAGAGAGAAAGAGCGAGAGAATCACTGGGAGTGAGCGAGAATGAGAGCGAGTGAATCACTGGGAGTGAGCGAGAGTGAGAGCGAGAGAATCACTGGGAGTGAGCGAGAGAAACATAGAAACATTGAAGATAGGAGCAGGAGTAGGCCATTCGGCCCCTTGAGGCTGCTCCGCCATTCAATGCGATCATGGCTGATCATCCAAATTCAGTACCCTGTCCCTGCCTTCTCCCCATATCCCTTGATCCCTTTAGCCTTAAGAAATATATCCAACTCCTTCTTGAATATATTTAATGAATTGGCCTCAACTGTCTTCTGTGGTAGAGAATTCCACAGGTTCACCACTCTCTGGGTGAAGAAATTCCTCCTCATCTCAGTCCTAAATGGCTTACCCCTTATCCTTAGACTGTGACCCCTTGTTCTGGACTTCCCCGCCATTGGGAACAGCCTTCCTGCATCTAGTCTGTCTAGTCCTGTTAGAATTTTATAAGTTTCAATGAGCGAGAGAATCACTGGGAGTGAGCGAGAGTGAGAGAATCACTGGGAGTGAGCGAGAGTCAGAGCGAGAGAATCATTGGGAGTGATCGAGAGCGAGAGAATCACTGGGAGTGAGCGAGAGAATCACTGGGAGTGATCGAGAGAGAGAGCGAGAGAATCACTGGGAGTGAGCGAGAGTGAGAGCGAGAGAATCACTGGGAGTGAGCGACAGTGAGAGTGAGAGAATCACTGGGAGTGAGCGAGAGTGAGAGCGAGAGAATCACTGGGAGTGATCGAGAGCGAGAGCGAGAGAATCACTGGGAGTGAGCGAGAGTGAGAGCGAGAGAATCACTGGGAGTGATCGAGAGAGAGAGCGAGAGAATCACTGGGAGTGAGCGAGAGTGAGAGCGAGAGAATCACTGGGAGTGAGCGAGAGTGAGAGCGAGAGAATCACTGGGAGTGAGCGAGAGTGAGAGTGAGAGAATCACTGGGAGTGAGCGAGAGTGAGAGTGAGAGAATCACTGGGAGTGAGTGAGAGTGAGAGCGAGTGAATCACTGAGAGTGAGTGAGAGCGAGAGAATCACTGGGAGTGAGCGAAAGTGAGAGAGAGAGACTCACTGGGAGTGAGCGAGAGTGAGAGCAAGAGAATCACTGGGAGTGAGCGAGAGTGAGAGAATCATTGGGAGTGAGCGAGAGTGAGAGAATCACTGGGAGTGAGTGAGAGTGAGAGCGAGAGAATCATTGGGAGTGAGCGAGAGTGAGAGCGAGAGAATCACTGGGAGTGAGCGAGAGTGAGAGAATCACTGGGAGTGAGCGAGAGTGAGAGCGAGAGAATCATTGGGAGTGAGCGAGAGCGAGAGAATCACTGGGAGTGAGTGAGAGTGAGAGCGAGAGAATCACTGGGAGTGAGCGAGAGTGAGAGCGAGAGAATCACTGGGAGTGATCGAGAGTGAGAGCGAGAGAATCACTGGGAGTGAGCGAGAGTGAGAGCGAGAGAATCACTGGGAGTGATCGAGAGTGAGAGCGAGAGAATCACTGGGAGTGATCGAGAGTGAGAGCGAGAGAATCACTGGGAGTGAGCGAGAGTGAGAGAATCACTGGGAGTGAGCGAGAGTGAGAGCGAGGGAATCACTGGGAGTGAGCGAGAGTGAGAGAGGGCGAATCACTGGGAGTGAGCGAGAGTGAGAGTGAGAGAATCACTGGGAGTGAGTGAGAGTGAGAGAATCACTGGGAGTGAGCGAGAGTGAGAGCGAGAGAATCACTGGGATTGAGCGAGAGTGAGAGCGAGAGAATCACTGGGAGTGAGCGAGAGTGAGAGAATCACTGGGAGTGAGCGAGAGTGAGAGCGAGAGAATCACTGGGAGTGATCGAGAGTGAGAGCAAGAGAATCACTGGGAGTGAGCGAGAGTGAGAGTGAGAGAATCACTGCGAGTGAGCGAGAGTGAGAGTGAGAGAATCACTGGGAGTGAGCGAGAGTGAGAGCGAGAGAATCACTGGGAGTGATCGAGTGAGAGAGTGAGAGAATCACTGGGAGTGATCGAGAGTGAGAGCAAGAGAATCACTGGGAGTGATCGAGTGAGAGAGTGAGAGAATCACTGGGAGTGAGCGAGAGTGAGAGCGAGAGAATCACTGGGAGTGAGCGAGAGTGAGAGTGAGAGAATCACTGGCAGTGAGCGAGAGTGAGAGCGAGAGAATCACTGGGAGTGAGCGAGAGTGAGAGAATCACTGGGAGTGACCGAGAGTGAGAGCGAGGGAATCACTGGGAGTGAGCGAGAGTGAGAGAGGGAGAATCACTGGGAGTGAGCGATTGTGAGAGCGAGAGAATCACTGGGAGTGAGCGAGAGTGAGAGCGAGAGAATCACTGGGAGTGAGCGAGAGTGAGAGCGAGAGAATCATTGGGAGTGAGCGAGAGCGAGAGAATCACTGGGAGTGAGCGAGAGTGAGAGAATCACTGGGAGTGAGCGAGAGTGAGAGCGAGAGAATCACTGGGTGTGAGCGAGAGTGAGAGAATCACTGGGAGTGAGCGAGCGTGACAGCGAGAGAATCACTGGGAGTGAGCGAGAGCGAGAGCGAGAGAATCACTGGGAGTGAGCGAGAGTGAGAGAATCACTGGGAGTGAGCGAGCGTGACAGCGAGAGAATCACTGGGAGTGAGTGAGAGTGAGAGCGAGAGAATCACTGGGAGTGAGCGAGAGTGAGAGTGACAGAATAATTGGGAGTGAGCGAGAGTGAGAGAATCACTGAGAGTGAGCGAGAGTGAGAGCGAGAGAATCACTGGGAGTGAGCGAGAGAGAGAGAATCACTGGGAGTGAGCGAGAGTGAGAGCGAGAGAATCACTGGGAGTGAGCGAGAGAGAGAGAATCACTGGGAGTGAGCGAGAGTGAGAGCGAGAGTATCATTGGGAGTGAGTGAGAGTGAGAGCGAGAGAATCATTGGGAGTGAGCGAGAGTGAGAGCGAGAGAATCACTGGGAGTGAGCGAGAGTGAGAGCGAGAGAATCACTGGGAGTGAGCGAGAGTGAGAGCGAGAGAATCACTGGGAGTGAGCGAGAGTGAGAGTGAGAGAATCATTGGGAGTGAGCGAGAGTGAGAGTGAGAGAATCACTGGGAGTGAGCGAGAGTGAGAGAGGGAGAATCACTGGGAGTGAGCGAGAGTGAGAGCGAGAGAATCACTGGGAGTGAGCGAGGGTGAGAGCGAGAGAATCACTGGGAGTGAGCGAGAGTGAGAGAATCACTGGGAGTGTTCGAGAGTGAGAGAATCACTGGGAGTGTTCGAGAGAGAGAGCGAGCGAATCACTGGGAGTGAGCGAGAGTGAAAGTGAGAGAATCACTGGGAGTGAGCGAGAGTGAGAGAATCACTGGGAGTGAGCGAGAGTGAAAGTGAGAGAATCACTGGGAGTGAGCGAGAGTGAGAGCGAGAGAATCACTGGGAGTGAGCGAGAGTGAGAGCGAGAGAATCATTGGGAGTGAGTGTGAGTGAGAGTGAGAGCGAATCACTGGGAGTGCGCGAGAGTGAGAGTGAGAGAATCGCTGGGAGTGAGCGAGAGTGAGAGTGAGAGAATCGCTGGGAGTGAGCGAGAGTGAGAGCGAGAGAATCATTGGGAGTGAGCGAGAGTGAGAGTGAGAGAATCGCTGGGAGTGAGCGAGAGTGAGAGTGAGAGAATCGCTGGGAGTGAGCGAGAGTGAGAGCGAGAGAATCACTGGGAGTGAGCGAGAGTGAGAGTGAGAGAATCGCTGGGACTGAGAGAGAGTGAGAGCGAGAGAATCACTGGGAGTGAGTGAGAGTGAGAGTGAGAGAATCGCTGGGAGTGAGCGAGAATGAGAGAGAGAGAATCACTGGGAGTGAGCGAGAGTGAGAGCGAGAGAATCACTGGGAGTGAGCGAGAGTGAGAGAATCACTGGGAGTGAGTGAGAGCGAGAGAATCACTGGGAGAGAGACAGAGAGAGAAAGAGCGAGAGAATCACTGGGAGTGAGCGAGAATGAGAGCGAGTGAATCACTGGGAGTGAGCGAGAGTGAGAGCGAGAGAATCACTGGGAGTGAGCGAGAGAAACATAGAAACATTGAAGATAGGAGCAGGAGTAGGCCATTCGGCCCCTTGAGGCTGCTCCGCCATTCAATGCGATCATGGCTGATCATCCAAATTCAGTACCCTGTCCCTGCCTTCTCCCCATATCCCTTGATCCCTTTAGCCTTAAGAAATATATCCAACTCCTTCTTGAATATATTTAATGAATTGGCCTCAACTGTCTTCTGTGGTAGAGAATTCCACAGGTTCACCACTCTCTGGGTGAAGAAATTCCTCCTCATCTCAGTCCTAAATGGCTTACCCCTTATCCTTAGACTGTGACCCCTTGTTCTGGACTTCCCCGCCATTGGGAACAGCCTTCCTGCATCTAGTCTGTCTAGTCCTGTTAGAATTTTATAAGTTTCAATGAGCGAGAGAATCACTGGGAGTGAGCGAGAGTGAGAGAATCACTGGGAGTGAGCGAGAGTCAGAGCGAGAGAATCATTGGGAGTGATCGAGAGCGAGAGAATCACTGGGAGTGAGCGAGAGAATCACTGGGAGTGATCGAGAGAGAGAGCGAGAGAATCACTGGGAGTGAGCGAGAGTGAGAGCGAGAGAATCACTGGGAGTGAGCGACAGTGAGAGTGAGAGAATCACTGGGAGTGAGCGAGAGTGAGAGCGAGAGAATCACTGGGAGTGATCGAGAGCGAGAGCGAGAGAATCACTGGGAGTGAGCGAGAGTGAGAGCGAGAGAATCACTGGGAGTGATCGAGAGAGAGAGCGAGAGAATCACTGGGAGTGAGCGAGAGTGAGAGCGAGAGAATCACTGGGAGTGAGCGAGAGTGAGAGCGAGAGAATCACTGGGAGTGAGCGAGAGTGAGAGTGAGAGAATCACTGGGAGTGAGCGAGAGTGAGAGTGAGAGAATCACTGGGAGTGAGTGAGAGTGAGAGCGAGTGAATCACTGAGAGTGAGTGAGAGCGAGAGAATCACTGGGAGTGAGCGAAAGTGAGAGAGAGAGACTCACTGGGAGTGAGCGAGAGTGAGAGCAAGAGAATCACTGGGAGTGAGCGAGAGTGAGAGAATCATTGGGAGTGAGCGAGAGTGAGAGAATCACTGGGAGTGAGTGAGAGTGAGAGCGAGAGAATCATTGGGAGTGAGCGAGAGTGAGAGCGAGAGAATCACTGGGAGTGAGCGAGAGTGAGAGAATCACTGGGAGTGAGCGAGAGTGAGAGCGAGAGAATCATTGGGAGTGAGCGAGAGCGAGAGAATCACTGGGAGTGAGTGAGAGTGAGAGCGAGAGAATCACTGGGAGTGAGCGAGAGTGAGAGCGAGAGAATCACTGGGAGTGATCGAGAGTGAGAGCGAGAGAATCACTGGGAGTGAGCGAGAGTGAGAGCGAGAGAATCACTGGGAGTGATCGAGAGTGAGAGCGAGAGAATCACTGGGAGTGATCGAGAGTGAGAGCGAGAGAATCACTGGGAGTGAGCGAGAGTGAGAGAATCACTGGGAGTGAGCGAGAGTGAGAGCGAGGGAATCACTGGGAGTGAGCGAGAGTGAGAGAGGGCGAATCACTGGGAGTGAGCGAGAGTGAGAGTGAGAGAATCACTGGGAGTGAGTGAGAGTGAGAGAATCACTGGGAGTGAGCGAGAGTGAGAGCGAGAGAATCACTGGGATTGAGCGAGAGTGAGAGCGAGAGAATCACTGGGAGTGAGCGAGAGTGAGAGAATCACTGGGAGTGAGCGAGAGTGAGAGCGAGAGAATCACTGGGAGTGATCGAGAGTGAGAGCAAGAGAATCACTGGGAGTGAGCGAGAGTGAGAGTGAGAGAATCACTGCGAGTGAGCGAGAGTGAGAGTGAGAGAATCACTGGGAGTGAGCGAGAGTGAGAGCGAGAGAATCACTGGGAGTGATCGAGTGAGAGAGTGAGAGAATCACTGGGAGTGATCGAGAGTGAGAGCAAGAGAATCACTGGGAGTGATCGAGTGAGAGAGTGAGAGAATCACTGGGAGTGAGCGAGAGTGAGAGCGAGAGAATCACTGGGAGTGAGCGAGAGTGAGAGTGAGAGAATCACTGGCAGTGAGCGAGAGTGAGAGCGAGAGAATCACTGGGAGTGAGCGAGAGTGAGAGAATCACTGGGAGTGACCGAGAGTGAGAGCGAGGGAATCACTGGGAGTGAGCGAGAGTGAGAGAGGGAGAATCACTGGGAGTGAGCGATTGTGAGAGCGAGAGAATCACTGGGAGTGAGCGAGAGTGAGAGCGAGAGAATCACTGGGAGTGAGCGAGAGTGAGAGCGAGAGAATCATTGGGAGTGAGCGAGAGCGAGAGAATCACTGGGAGTGAGCGAGAGTGAGAGAATCACTGGGAGTGAGCGAGAGTGAGAGCGAGAGAATCACTGGGTGTGAGCGAGAGTGAGAGAATCACTGGGAGTGAGCGAGCGTGACAGCGAGAGAATCACTGGGAGTGAGCGAGAGCGAGAGCGAGAGAATCACTGGGAGTGAGCGAGAGTGAGAGAATCACTGGGAGTGAGCGAGCGTGACAGCGAGAGAATCACTGGGAGTGAGTGAGAGTGAGAGCGAGAGAATCACTGGGAGTGAGCGAGAGTGAGAGTGACAGAATAATTGGGAGTGAGCGAGAGTGAGAGAATCACTGAGAGTGAGCGAGAGTGAGAGCGAGAGAATCACTGGGAGTGAGCGAGAGAGAGAGAATCACTGGGAGTGAGCGAGAGTGAGAGCGAGAGAATCACTGGGAGTGAGCGAGAGAGAGAGAATCACTGGGAGTGAGCGAGAGTGAGAGCGAGAGTATCATTGGGAGTGAGTGAGAGTGAGAGCGAGAGAATCACTGGGAGTGAGCGAGAGTGAGAGAGAATCACTGGGAGTGAGCGAGAGAAACATAGAAACATTGAAGATAGGAGCAGGAGAAGGGCATTCGGCCCCTCGAGCCTGCTCCGCCATTCAATGCGATCATGGCTGATCATCCAAATTCAGTACCCTGTCCCTGCCTTCTCCCCATATCCCTTGATCCTTTTAGCCTTAAGAAATATATCCAACTCCTTCTTGACTATATTTAATGAATTGCCTCAACTGTTTTCTGTGGTAGAGAATTCCACAGGTTCACCACTCTCTGGGTGAAGAAATACCTCCTCATCTCAGTCCTAAATGGCTTACCCCTTATCCTTAGACTGTGACCCCTGGTTCTGGACTCCCCCGCCATTGGGAGCATCCTTCCTGCATCTAGTCTGTCTAGTCCTGTTAGAATTTTATAAGTTTCAATGAGCGAGAGAATCACTGGGAGTGATCGAGAGCGAGAGTGAGAGCGAGAGAATCACTGGGAGTGATCGAGAGAGAGAGCGAGAGAATCACTGGGAGTGAGCGAGAGTGAGAGCGAGAGAATCACTGGGAGTGATCGAGAGTGAGAGCGAGAGATTCACTGGGAGTGAGCGAGAGTGAGAGCGAGAGAATCACTGGGAGTGAGTGAGAGTGAGAGAATCACTGGGAGTGAGCGAGAGTGAGAGCGAGAGAATCACTGGGAGTGAGCAAGAGTGAGAGAATCACTGGGAGTGAGCGAGAGTGAGAGCGAGGGAATCACTGGGAGTGATCGAGAGTGAGAGCGAGAGAATCACTGGGAGTGAGCGAGAGTGAGAGCGAGAGAATCACTGGGAGTGAGCGAGAGTGAGAGCGAGAGAATCACTGGGAGTGAGCAAGAGTGAGAGCGAGAGTATCACTGGGAGTGAGTGAGAGCGAGAGAATCACTGGGAGTGAGCGAGAGTGAGAGAGAGAGACTCACTGGGAGTGAGCGAGAGTGAGAGCGAGAGAATCACTGGGAGTGAGCGAGAGTGAGAGAATCACTGGGAGTGATCGAGAGTGAGAGCGAGAGAATCACTGGGAGTGAGCGAGACTGAGAGCGAGAGATTCACTGGGAGTGAGCGAGAGTGAGAGCGAGAGAATCACTGGCAGTGATCGAGAGTGAGAGCGAGAGAATCACTGGGAGTGAGTGAGAGTGAGAGCGAGAGATTCACTGGGAGTGAGCGAGAGTGAGAGCGAGAGAATCACTGGGAGTGAGCGAGAGTGAGAGCGAGAGAATCACTGGGAGTGAGCGAGAGTGAGAGAGAGAGAATCACTGGGAGTGAGCGAGAGTGAGAGCGAGAGAATCACTGGGAGTGAGTGAGAGTGAGAGCGAGAGATTCACTGGGAGTGAGCGAGAGTGAGAGCGAGAGAATCAGTGGGAGTGAGCGAGAGTGAGAGCGAGAGAATCACTGGGAGTGAGCGAGAGTGAGAGCGAGAGAATCACTGGGAGTGAGCGACAGTGAGAGCGAGAGAATCACTGGGAGTGAGTGAGAGTGAGAGCGAGAGAATCACTGGGAGTGCGCGAGAGTGAGAGAATCACTGGGAGTGAGCGAGAGCGAGAGAATCACTGGGAGTGATCGAGAGTGAGAGCGAGAGATTCACTGGGAGTGAGCGAGAGTGAGATCGAGAGAATCACTGGGAGTGATCGAGAGTGAGAGCGAGAGAATCACTGGGAGTGATCGAGAGTGAGAGCGAGAGATTCACTGGGAGTGAGCGAGAGTGAGATCGAGAGAATCACTGGGAGTGATCGAGAGTGAGAGAATCACTGCGAGTGAGTGAGAGCGAGAGAATCACTGGGAGTGAGCGAGAGTGAGAGCGAGAGAATCACTGGGAGTGAGCGAGAGTGAGAGCGAGAGAATCACTGGGAGTGAGCGAGAGTGAGAGAGAGAGAATCACTGGGAGTGAGCGAGAGTGAGAGCGAGAGAATCACTGGGAGTGAGCGAGAGTGAGAGCGAGAGAATCACTGGGAGTGAGCGAGAGTGAGAGCGAGAGAATCACTGGGAGTGAGCGAGAGTGAGAGCGAGAGAATCACTGGGAGTGATTGAGAGCGAGAGAATCACTGGGAGTGAGCGAGACTGAGAGCGAGAGATTCACTGGGAGTGAGCGAGAGTGAGAGCGAGAGAATCACTGGCAGTGATCGAGAGTGAAAGCGAGAGAATCACTGGGAGTGAGTGAGAGTGAGAGAATCACTGGGAGTGAGTGAGAGTGAGAGCGAGAGAATCACTGGGATTGAGCGAGAGTGAGAGCGAGAGAATCACTGGGAGTGAGCGAGAGTGAGAGCGAGAGAATCACTGGGAGTGAGCGAGAGTGAGAGCGAGAGAATCACTGCGAGTGAGCGAGAGTGAGAGTGAGAGAATCACTGGGAGTGAGCGAGAGTGAGAGCGAGAGAATCACTGGGACTGATCGAGTGAGAGAGTGAGAGAATCACTGGGAGTGATCGAGAGTGAGAGAATCAGTGGGAGTGAGCGAGAGTGAGAGCGAGAGAATCACTGGGAGTGAGCGAGAGTGAGAGCGAGAGAATCACTGGCAGTGAGCGAGAGTGAGAGCGAGAGAATCACTGGGAGTGAGCGAGAGAGAGAGTGAGAGAATCACTGGGAGTGACCGAGAGTGAGAGCGAGGGAATCACTGGGAGTGAGTGAGAGTGAGAGTGAGAGAATCACTGGGAGTGAGCGAGAGTGAGAGCGAGAGAATCACTGGGAGTGAGCGAGAGTGAGAGCGAGAGAATCACTGGGAGTGAGCGAGAGTGAGAGCGAGAGAATCATTGGGAGTGAGCGAGAGCGAGAGAATCACTGGGAGTGAGCGAGAGTGAGAGCGAGAGAATCACTGGGAGTGAGCGAGAGTGAGAGTGACAGAATAATTGGGAGTGAGCGAGAGTGAGAGAATCACTGGGAGTGAGCGAGAGTGAGAGAATCACTGGGAGTGAGCGAGAGTGAGAGCGAGAGAATCACTGGGAGTGAGCGAGAGTGAGAGAATCACTGGGAGTGAGCGAGAGTGAGAGAATCACTGGGAGTGAGCGAGAGTGAGAGCGAGAGAATCATTGGGAGTGAGCGAGAGTGAGAGAGAATCACTGGGAGTGAGCGAGAGAAACATAGAAACATAGAAGATAGGAGCAGGAGTAGGCCATTCGGCCCCTCGAGCCTGCTCCGCCATTCAATGCGATCATGGCTGATCATCCAAATTCAGTACCCTGTCCCTGCCTTCTCCCCATATCCCTTGATCCTTTTAGCCTTAAGAAATATATCCAACTCCTTCTTGACTATATTTAATGAATTGCCTCAACTGTTTTCTGTGGTAGAGAATTCCACAGGTTCACCACTCTCTGGGTGAAGAAATTCCTCCTCATCTCAGTCCTAAATGGCTAACCCCTTATCCTTAGACTGTGACCCCTGGTTCTGGACTCCCCCGCCATTGGGAGCATCCTTCCTGCATCTAGTCTGTCTAGTCCTGTTAGAATTTTATAAGTTTCAATGAGCGAGAGAATCACTGGGAGTGAGCGAGAGTGAGAGAATCACTGGGAGTGAGCGAGAGTCAGAGCGAGAGAATCATTGGGAGTGATCGAGAGCGAGAGCGAGAGAATCACTGGGAGTGAGCGAGAGTGAGAGCGAGAGAATCACTGGGAGTGATCGAGAGAGAGAGAATCACTGGGAGTGAGCGAGAGTGAGAGCGAGAGAATCACTGGGAGTGAGCGAGAGTGAGAGTGAGAGAATCACTGGGAGTGAGCGAGAGTGAGAGCGAGAGAATCACTGGGAGTGATCGAGAGCGAGAGCGAGAGAATCACTGGGAATGAGCGAGAGTGAGAGCGAGAGAATCACTGGGAGTGATCGAGAGAGAGAGCGAGAGAATCACTGGGAGTGAGCGAGAGTGAGAGCGAGAGAATCACTGGGAGTGAGCGAGAGTGAGAGCGAGAGAATCACTGGGAGTGAGCGAGAGTGAGAGTGAGAGAATCACTGGGAGTGAGCGAGAGTGAGAGTGAGAGAATCACTGGGAGTGAGTGAGAGTGAGAGCGAGTGAATCACTGAGAGTGAGTGAGAGCGAGAGAATCACTGGGAGTGAGTGAAAGTGAGAGAGAGAGACTCACTGGGAGTGAGTGAGAGTGAGAGCGAGAGAATCATTGGGAGTGAGCGAGAGTGAGAGCGAGAGAATCACTGGGAGTGAGCGAGAGTGAGAGAATCACTGGGAGTGAGCGAGAGTGAGAGCGAGAGAATCATTGGGAGTGAGCGAGAGCGAGAGAATCACTGGGAGTGAGTGAGAGTGAGAGCGAGAGAATCACTGGGAGTGAGCGAGAGTGAGAGCGAGAGAATCACTGGGAGTGATCGAGAGTGAGAGCGAGAGAATCACTGGGAGTGAGCGAGAGTGAGAGCGAGAGAATCACTGGGAGTGATCGAGAGTGAGAGCGAGAGAATCACTGGGAGTGAGCGAGAGTGAGAGAATCACTGGGAGTGAGCGAGAGTGAGAGAATCACTGGGAGTGAGTGAGAGTGAGAGCGAGAGAATCATTGGGAGTGAGCAAGAGTGAGAGCGAGAGAATCACTGGGAGTGAGCGAGAGTGAGAGAATCACTGGGAGTGAGCGAGAGTGAGAGCGAGAGAATCATTGGGAGTGAGCGAGAGCGAGAGAATCACTGGGAGTGAGTGAGAGTGAGAGCGAGAGAATCACTGGGAGTGAGCGAGAGTGAGAGCGAGAGAATCACTGGGAGTGATCGAGAGTGAGAGCGAGAGATTCACTGGGAGTGAGCGAGAGTGAGAGCGAGAGAATCACTGGGAGTGAGTGAGAGTGAGAGAATCACTGGGAGTGAGCGAGAGTGAGAGCGAGAGAATCACTGGGAGTGAGCAAGAGTGAGAGAATCACTGGGAGTGAGCGAGAGTGAGAGCGAGGGAATCACTGGGAGTGATCGAGAGTGAGAGCGAGAGAATCACTGGGAGTGAGCGAGAGTGAGAGCGAGAGAATCACTGGGAGTGAGCGAGAGTGAGAGCGAGAGAATCACTGGGAGTGAGCAAGAGTGAGAGCGAGAGTATCACTGGGAGTGAGTGAGAGCGAGAGAATCACTGGGAGTGAGCGAGAGTGAGAGAGAGAGACTCACTGGGAGTGAGCGAGAGTGAGAGCGAGAGAATCACTGGGAGTGAGCGAGAGTGAGAGAATCACTGGGAGTGATCGAGAGTGAGAGCGAGAGAATCACTGGGAGTGAGCGAGACTGAGAGCGAGAGATTCACTGGGAGTGAGCGAGAGTGAGAGCGAGAGAATCACTGGCAGTGATCGAGAGTGAGAGCGAGAGAATCACTGGGAGTGAGTGAGAGTGAGAGCGAGAGATTCACTGGGAGTGAGCGAGAGTGAGAGCGAGAGAATCACTGGGAGTGAGCGAGAGTGAGAGCGAGAGAATCACTGGGAGTGAGCGAGAGTGAGAGAGAGAGAATCACTGGGAGTGATCGAGAGTGAGAGCGAGAGAATCACTGGGAGTGAGTGAGAGTGAGAGCGAGAGATTCACTGGGAGTGAGCGAGAGTGAGAGCGAGAGAATCAGTGGGAGTGAGCGAGAGTGAGAGCGAGAGAATCACTGGGAGTGAGCGAGAGTGAGAGCGAGAGAATCACTGGGAGTGAGCGACAGTGAGAGCGAGAGAATCACTGGGAGTGAGTGAGAGTGAGAGCGAGAGAATCACTGGGAGTGCGCGAGAGTGAGAGAATCACTGGGAGTGAGCGAGAGCGAGAGAATCACTGGGAGTGATCGAGAGTGAGAGCGAGAGATTCACTGGGAGTGAGCGAGAGTGAGATCGAGAGAATCACTGGGAGTGATCGAGAGTGAGAGCGAGAGAATCACTGGGAGTGATCGAGAGTGAGAGCGAGAGATTCACTGGGAGTGAGCGAGAGTGAGATCGAGAGAATCACTGGGAGTGATCGAGAGTGAGAGAATCACTGCGAGTGAGTGAGAGCGAGAGAATCACTGGGAGTGAGCGAGAGTGAGAGCGAGAGAATCACTGGGAGTGAGCGAGAGTGAGAGCGAGAGAATCACTGGGAGTGAGCGAGAGTGAGAGAGAGAGAATCACTGGGAGTGAGCGAGAGTGAGAGCGAGAGAATCACTGGGAGTGAGCGAGAGTGAGAGCGAGAGAATCACTGGGAGTGAGCGAGAGTGAGAGCGAGAGAATCACTGGGAGTGATTGAGAGCGAGAGAATCACTGGGAGTGAGCGAGACTGAGAGCGAGAGATTCACTGGGAGTGAGCGAGAGTGAGAGCGAGAGAATCACTGGCAGTGATCGAGAGTGAAAGCGAGAGAATCACTGGGAGTGAGTGAGAGTGAGAGAATCACTGGGAGTGAGTGAGAGTGAGAGCGAGAGAATCACTGGGATTGAGCGAGAGTGAGAGCGAGAGAATCACTGGGAGTGAGCGAGAGTGAGAGCGAGAGAATCACTGGGAGTGAGCGAGAGTGAGAGCGAGAGAATCACTGCGAGTGAGCGAGAGTGAGAGTGAGAGAATCACTGGGAGTGAGCGAGAGTGAGAGCGAGAGAATCACTGGGACTGATCGAGTGAGAGAGTGAGAGAATCACTGGGAGTGATCGAGAGTGAGAGAATCAGTGGGAGTGAGCGAGAGTGAGAGCGAGAGAATCACTGGGAGTGAGCGAGAGTGAGAGCGAGAGAATCACTGGCAGTGAGCGAGAGTGAGAGCGAGAGAATCACTGGGAGTGAGCGAGAGAGAGAGTGAGAGAATCACTGGGAGTGACCGAGAGTGAGAGCGAGGGAATCACTGGGAGTGAGTGAGAGTGAGAGTGAGAGAATCACTGGGAGTGAGCGAGAGTGAGAGCGAGAGAATCACTGGGAGTGAGCGAGAGTGAGAGCGAGAGAATCACTGGGAGTGAGCGAGAGTGAGAGCGAGAGAATCATTGGGAGTGAGCGAGAGCGAGAGAATCACTGGGAGTGAGCGAGAGTGAGAGCGAGAGAATCACTGGGAGTGAGCGAGAGTGAGAGTGACAGAATAATTGGGAGTGAGCGAGAGTGAGAGAATCACTGGGAGTGAGCGAGAGTGAGAGAATCACTGGGAGTGAGCGAGAGTGAGAGCGAGAGAATCACTGGGAGTGAGCGAGAGTGAGAGAATCACTGGGAGTGAGCGAGAGTGAGAGAATCACTGGGAGTGAGCGAGAGTGAGAGCGAGAGAATCATTGGGAGTGAGCGAGAGTGAGAGAGAATCACTGGGAGTGAGCGAGAGAAACATAGAAACATAGAAGATAGGAGCAGGAGTAGGCCATTCGGCCCCTCGAGCCTGCTCCGCCATTCAATGCGATCATGGCTGATCATCCAAATTCAGTACCCTGTCCCTGCCTTCTCCCCATATCCCTTGATCCTTTTAGCCTTAAGAAATATATCCAACTCCTTCTTGACTATATTTAATGAATTGCCTCAACTGTTTTCTGTGGTAGAGAATTCCACAGGTTCACCACTCTCTGGGTGAAGAAATTCCTCCTCATCTCAGTCCTAAATGGCTAACCCCTTATCCTTAGACTGTGACCCCTGGTTCTGGACTCCCCCGCCATTGGGAGCATCCTTCCTGCATCTAGTCTGTCTAGTCCTGTTAGAATTTTATAAGTTTCAATGAGCGAGAGAATCACTGGGAGTGAGCGAGAGTGAGAGAATCACTGGGAGTGAGCGAGAGTCAGAGCGAGAGAATCATTGGGAGTGATCGAGAGCGAGAGCGAGAGAATCACTGGGAGTGAGCGAGAGTGAGAGCGAGAGAATCACTGGGAGTGAGCGAGAGTGAGAGCGAGAGAATCACTGGGAGTGAGCGAGAGTGAGAGCGAGAGAATCACTGGGAGTGAGCGAGAGTGAGAGTGAGAGAATCACTGGGAGTGAGCGAGAGTGAGAGCGAGAGAATCACTGGGAGTGATCGAGAGCGAGAGCGAGAGAATCACTGGGAATGAGCGAGAGTGAGAGCGAGAGAATCACTGGGAGTGATCGAGAGAGAGAGCGAGAGAATCACTGGGAGTGAGCGAGAGTGAGAGCGAGAGAATCACTGGGAGTGAGCGAGAGTGAGAGCGAGAGAATCACTGGGAGTGAGCGAGAGTGAGAGTGAGAGAATCACTGGGAGTGAGCGAGAGTGAGAGTGAGAGAATCACTGGGAGTGAGTGAGAGTGAGAGCGAGTGAATCACTGAGAGTGAGTGAGAGCGAGAGAATCACTGGGAGTGAGTGAAAGTGAGAGAGAGAGACTCACTGGGAGTGAGTGAGAGTGAGAGCGAGAGAATCATTGGGAGTGAGCGAGAGTGAGAGCGAGAGAATCACTGGGAGTGAGCGAGAGTGAGAGAATCACTGGGAGTGAGCGAGAGTGAGAGCGAGAGAATCATTGGGAGTGAGCGAGAGCGAGAGAATCACTGGGAGTGAGTGAGAGTGAGAGCGAGAGAATCACTGGGAGTGAGCGAGAGTGAGAGCGAGAGAATCACTGGGAGTGATCGAGAGTGAGAGCGAGAGAATCACTGGGAGTGAGCGAGAGTGAGAGCGAGAGAATCACTGGGAGTGATCGAGAGTGAGAGCGAGAGAATCACTGGGAGTGAGCGAGAGTGAGAGAATCACTGGGAGTGAGCGAGAGTGAGAGAATCACTGGGAGTGAGTGAGAGTGAGAGCGAGAGAATCATTGGGAGTGAGCAAGAGTGAGAGCGAGAGAATCACTGGGAGTGAGCGAGAGTGAGAGAATCACTGGGAGTGAGCGAGAGTGAGAGCGAGAGAATCATTGGGAGTGAGCGAGAGCGAGAGAATCACTGGGAGTGAGTGAGAGTGAGAGCGAGAGAATCACTGGGAGTGAGCGAGAGTGAGAGCGAGAGAATCACTGGGAGTGATCGAGAGTGAGAGCGAGAGAATCACTGGGAGTGAGCGAGAGTGAGAGCGAGAGAATCACTGGGAGTGATCGAGAGTGAGAGCGAGAGAATCACTGGGAGTGAGCGAGAGTGAGAGAATCACTGGGAGTGAGCGAGAGTGAGAGCGAGGGAATCACTGGGAGTGAGCGAGAGTGAGAGAGGGCGAATCACTGGGAGTGAGCGAGAGTGAGAGTGAGAGAATCACTGGGAGTGAGTGAGAGTGAGAGAATCACTGGGAGTGAGCGAGAGTGAGAGCGAGAGAATCACTGGGATTGAGCGAGAGTGAGAGCGAGAGAATCACTGGGAGTGAGCGAGAGTGAGAGAATCACTGGGATTGAGCGAGAGTGAGAGCGAGAGAATCACTGGAAGTGATCGAGAGTGAGAGCAAGAGAATCACTGGGAGTGAGCGAGAGTGAGAGTGAGAGAATCACTGCGAGTGAGCGAGAGTGAGAGTGAGAGAATCACTGGGAGTGAGCGAGAGTGAGAGCGAGAGAATCACTGGGAGTGATCGAGTGAGAGAGTGAGAGAATCACTGGGAGTGATCGAGAGTGAGAGCAAGAGAATCACTGGGAGTGATCGAGTGAGAGAATCACTGGGAGTGAGCGAGAGTGAGAGCGAGAGAATCACTGGGAGTGAGCGAGAGTGAGAGTGAGAGAATCACTGGCAGTGAGCGAGAGTGAGAGCGAGAGAATCACTGGGAGTGAGCGAGAGTGAGAGAATCACTGGGAGTGACCGAGAGTGAGAGCGAGGGAATCACTGGGAGTGAGCGAGAGTGAGAGAGGGAGAATCACTGGGAGTGAGCGAGAGTGAGAGCGAGAGAATCACTGGGAGTGAGCGAGAGTGAGAGCGAGAGAATCACTGGGAGTGAGCGAGAGTGAGAGCGAGAGAATCATTGGGAGTGAGCGAGAGCGAGAGCGAGAGAATCACTGGGAGTGAGCGAGAGTGAGAGAATCACTGGGAGTGAGCGAGAGTGAGAGCGAGAGAATCACTGGGTGTGAGCGAGAGTGAGAGAATCACTGGGAGTGAGCGAGCGTGACAGCGAGAGAATCACTGGGAGTGAGTGAGAGTGAGAGCGAGAGAATCACTGGGAGTGAGCGAGAGTGAGAGTGACAGAATAATTGGGAGTGAGCGAGAGTGAGAGAATCACTGGGAGTGAGCGAGAGTGAGAGCGAGAGAATCACTGGGAGTGAGCGAGAGAGAGAGAATCACTGGGAGTGAGCGAGAGTGAGAGCGAGAGAATCACTGGGAGTGAGCGAGAGAGAGAGAATCACTGGGAGTGAGCGAGAGTGAGAGCGAGAGAATCATTGGGAGTGAGTGAGAGTGAGAGCGAGAGAATCACTGGGAGTGAGCGAGAGTGAGAGAGAATCACTGGGAGTGAGCGAGAGAAACATAGAAACATTGAAGATAGGAGCAGGAGAAGGGCATTCGGCCCCTCGAGCCTGCTCCGCCATTCAATGCGATCATGGCTGATCATCCAAATTCAGTACCCTGTCCCTGCCTTCTCCCCATATCCCTTGATCCTTTTAGCCTTAAGAAATATATCCAACTCCTTCTTGACTATATTTAATGAATTGCCTCAACTGTTTTCTGTGGTAGAGAATTCCACAGGTTCACCACTCTCTGGGTGAAGAAATTCCTCCTCATCTCAGTCCTAAATGGCTTACCCCTTATCCTTAGACTGTGACCCCTGGTTCTGGACTCCCCCGCCATTGGGAGCATCCTTCCTGCATCTAGTCTGTCTAGTCCTGTTAGAATTTTATAAGTTTCAATGAGCGAGAGAATCACTGGGAGTGATCGAGAGCGAGAGTGAGAGCGAGAGAATCACTGGGAGTGATCGAGAGAGAGAGCGAGAGAATCACTGGGAGTGAGCGAGAGTGAGAGCGAGAGAATCACTGGGAGTGATCGAGAGTGAGAGCGAGAGATTCACTGGGAGTGAGCGAGAGTGAGAGCGAGAGAATCACTGGGAGTGAGTGAGAGTGAGAGAATCACTGGGAGTGAGCGAGAGTGAGAGCGAGAGAATCACTGGGAGTGAGCAAGAGTGAGAGAATCACTGGGAGTGAGCGAGAGTGGGAGCGAGAGAATCACTGGGAGTGATCGAGAGTGAGAGCGAGAGAATCACTGGGAGTGAGCGAGAGTGAGAGCGAGAGAATCACTGGGAGTGAGCGAGAGTGAGAGCGAGAGAATCACTGGGAGTGAGCGAGAGTGAGAGCGAGAGTATCACTGGGAGTGAGTGAGAGCGAGAGAATCACTGGGAGTGAGCGAGAGTGAGAGAGAGAGACTCACTGGGAGTGAGCGAGAGTGAGAGCGAGAGAATCACTGGGAGTGAGCGAGAGTGAGAGAATCACTGGGAGTGATCGAGAGTGAGAGCGAGAGAATCACTGGGAGTGAGCGAGACTGAGAGCGAGAGATTCACTGGGAGTGAGCGAGAGTGAGAGCAAGAGAATCACTGGCAGTGATCGAGAGTGAGAGCGAGAGAATCACTGGGAGTGAGTGAGAGTGAGAGCGAGAGATTCACTGGGAGTGAGCGAGAGTGAGAGCGAGAGATTCACTGGGAGTGAGCGAGAGTGAGAGCGAGAGAATCACTGGGAGTGATCGAGAGTGAGAGCGAGAGAATCACTGGGAGTGAGTGAGAGTGAGAGCGAGAGATTCACTGGGAGTGAGTGAGAGTGAGAGCGAGAGAATCAGTGGGAGTGAGCGAGAGTGAGAGCGAGAGAATCACTGGGAGTGAGCGAGAGTGAGAGCGAGAGAATCACTGGGAGTGAGCGAGAGTGAGAGCGAGAGAATCACTGGGAGTGAGTGAGAGTGAGAGCGAGAGAATCACTGGGAGTGCGCGAGAGTGAGAGAATCACTGGGAGTGAGCGAGAGCGAGAGAATCACTGGGAGTGATCGAGAGTGAGAGCGAGATATTCACTGGGAGTGAGCGAGAGTGAGATCGAGAGAATCACTGGGAGTGATCGAGAGTGAGAGCGAGAGAATCACTGGGAGTGATCGAGAGTGAGAGCGAGAGATTCACTGGGAGTGAGCGAGAGTGAGATCGAGAGAATCACTGGGAGTGATCGAGAGTGAGAGAATCACTGCGAGTGAGTGAGAGCGAGAGAATCACTGGGAGTGAGCGAGAGTGAGAGCGAGAGAATCACTGGGAGTGAGCGAGAGTGAGAGCGAGAGAATCACTGGGAGTGAGCGAGAGTGAGAGAGAGAATCACTGGGAGTGAGCGAGAGTGAGAGCGAGAGAATCACTGGGAGTGAGCGAGAGTGAGAGCGAGAGAATCACTGGGAGTGAGCGAGAGTGAGAGCGAGAGAATCACTGGGAGTGAGCGAGAGTGAGAGCGAGAGAATCACTGGGAGTGATTGAGAGCGAGAGAATCACTGGGAGTGAGCGAGACTGAGAGCGAGAGATTCACTGGGAGTGAGCGAGAGTGAGAGCGAGAGAATCACTGGCAGTGATCGAGAGAGGGAGAGAGAGAATCACTGGGAGTGAGTGAGAGTGAGAGCGAGAGATTCACTGGGAGTGAGCGAGAGTGCGAGCGAGAGATTCACTGGGAGTGAGCGAGAGTGAGAGCGAGAGAATCACTGGGAGTGAGCGAGAGTGAGAGAGAGAGAATCACTGGGAGTGATCGAGAGTGAGAGCGAGAGAATCACTGGGAGTGAGTGAGAGTGAGAGCGAGAGATTCACTGGGAGTGAGCGAGAGTGAGAGCGAGAGAATCAGTGGGAGTGAGCGAGAGTGAGAGCGAGAGAATCACTGGGAGTGAGCGAGAGTGAGAGCGAGAGAATCACTGGGAGTGAGCGACAGTGAGAGCGAGAGAATCACTGGGAGTGAGTGATAGTGAGAGCGAGAGAATCACTGGGAGTGCGCGAGAGTGAGAGAATCACTGGGAGTGAGCGAGAGCGAGAGAATCACTGGGAGTGATCGAGAGTGAGAGCGAGAGATTCACTGGGAGTGAGCGAGAGTGAGATCGAGAGAATCACTGGGAGTGATCGAGAGTGAGAGCGAGAGAATCACTGGGAGTGATCGAGAGTGAGAGCGAGAGATTCACTGGGAGTGAGCGAGAGTGAGATCGAGAGTGAGAGAATCACTGCGAGTGAGTGAGAGCGAGAGAATCACTGGGAGTGAGCGAGAGTGAGAGCGAGAGAATCACTGGGAGTGAGCGAGAGTGAGAGCGAGAGAATCACTGGGAGTGAGCGAGAGTGAGAGTGAGAGAATCACTGGGAGTGAGCGAGAGTGAGAGCGAGAGAATCACTGGGAGTGAGCGAGAGTGAGAGCGAGAGAATCGCTGGGAGTGAGCGAGAGTGAGAGCGAGAGAATCACTGGGAGTGAGCGAGAGTGAGAGCGAGAGAATCACTGGGAGTGATTGAGAGTGAGAGAATCACTGGGAGTGAGCGAGAGTGAGAGCGAGAGGATCACTGGGAGTGAGCGAGAGTGAGAGCGAGAGAATCACTGGGAGTGATCGAGAGTGAGAGAATCACTGGGAGTGAGTGAGAGCGAGAGAATCACTGGGAGTGAGCGAGAGTGAGAGAATCACTGGGAGTGAGCGAGAGTGAGAGCGAGAGAATCACTGGGAGTGAGCGAGAGTGAGAGAATCACTGGGAGTGAGCGAGAGTGAGAGAATCACTGGGAGTGAGCGAGAGTGAGAGCGAGAGAATCACTGGGAGTGAGCGAGAGTGAGAGCGAGAGAATCACTGGGATTGAGCGAGAGTGAGAGCGAGAGAATCACTGGGAGTGAGTGAGATTGAGAGTGAGAGAATCACTGGGAGTGAGCGAGAGTGAGAGGGAGAGAATCCCTGGGAGTGAGCAAGAGCGAGAGAATCACTGGGAGTGAGCGAGAGTGAGAGAGAATCACTGGGAGTGATCGAGAGAAACATAGAAACATAGAAGATAGGAGCAGGAGTAGGCCATTCGGCCCCTCGAGCCTGCTCCGCCATTCAATGCGATCATGGCTGATCATCCAAATTCAGCACCCTGTCCCTGCCTTCTCCCCATATCCCTTGATCCCTTCAGCCTTAAGAAATGTATCTAACTCCTTCTTGATTGTAATTAATGAATTGGCCTCAACTGTCTTCTGTGGTAGAGAATTCCACAGGTTCACCACTCTCTGGGTGAAGAAATTCCTCCGCATCTCAATCCTAAGTGGCTTACCCCTTATCCTTAGACTTTGACCCCTGGTTCTGGACTTCCCCGCCATTGGGAACAGCCTTCCTGCATCTAGTCTGTCTAGTCCTGTTAGAATTTTATAAGTTTCAATGAGCGAGCGAATCACTGGGAGTGAGCGAGAGTGAGAGCGAGCGAATCACTGGGAGTGATCGAGAGTGAGAGCGAGAGAATCACTGGGAGTGAGCGAGAGTGAGAGCGAGAGAATCACTGGGAGTGAGCGAGAGTGAGAGCGAGAGAATCACTGGGAGTGAGCGAGAGTGAGAGCGAGAGAATCACTGGGTGTGATCGAGAGTGAGAGCGAGCGAATCACTGGGAGTGAGCAAGAGAGAGAGCGAGAGAATCACTGGGAGTGAGCGAGAGTGAGAGCGAGAGAATCACTGGGAGTGAGCGAGAGAGAGAGCGAGCGAATCACTGGGAGTGAGCGAGAGTGAGAGCGAGAGAATCACTGGGAGTGAGCGAGAGTGAGAGCGAGAGAATCACTGGGAGTGAGCGAGAGTGAGAGCGAGAGAATCACTGGGAGTGAGCGAGAGAGAGAGCGAGCGAATCACTGGGAGTGAGCGAGAGAGAGAGCGAGCGAATCACTGGGAGTGAGCGAGAGTGAGAGCGAGAGAATCACTGGGAGTGAGCGAGAGAGAGAGAATCGCTGGTCGTGATCGAGAGTGAGAGCGAGAGAATCACTGGGCGTGATCGAGAGTGAGAGCGAGAGAATCACTGGGAGTGAGCGAGAGTGAGAGTGAGAGAATCACTGGGAGTGAGCGAGAGTGAGAGTGAGAGAATCACTGGGAGAGAGCGAGAGTGAGAGTGAGAGAATCACTGGGAGTGAGCGAGAGTGAGAGCAAGAGAATCACTGGGAGTGAGTGAGAGTGAGAGTGAGAGAATCACTGGGAGTGAGCGAGAGTGAGAGCGAGAGAATCACTGGGAGTGAGCGAGAGTGAGAGAATCACTGGGAGTGAGCGAGAGTGAGAGAATCACTGGGAGTGAGCGAGAGTGAGAGCGAGAGAATCACTGGGAGTGAGCGAGAGTGAGAGCGAGAGAATCACTGGGATTGAGCGAGAGTGAGAGCAAGAGAATCACTGGGAGTGATCGAGAGTGAGAGCGAGATATTCACTGGGAGTGAGCGAGAGTGAGATCGAGAGAATCACTGGGAGTGATCGAGAGTGAGAGCGAGAGAATCACTGGGAGTGATCGAGAGTGAGAGCGAGAGATTCACTGGGAGTGAGCGAGAGTGAGATCGAGAGAATCACTGGGAGTGATCGAGAGTGAGAGAATCACTGGGAGTGAGCGAGAGTGAGAGCGAGAGAATCACTGGGAGTGAGCGAGAGTGAGAGCAAGAGAATCACTGGGAGTGAGTGAGAGTGAGAGTGAGAGAATCACTGGGAGTGATCGAGAGTGAGAGCGAGATATTCACTGGGAGTGAGCGAGAGTGAGATCGAGAGAATCACTGGGAGTGATCGAGAGTGAGAGCGAGAGAATCACTGGGAGTGATCGAGAGTGAGAGCGAGAGATTCACTGGGAGTGAGCGAGAGTGAGATCGAGAGAATCACTGGGAGTGATCGAGAGTGAGAGAATCACTGCGAGTGAGTGAGAGCGAGAGAATCACTGGGAGTGAGCGAGAGTGAGAGCGAGAGAATCACTGGGAGTGAGCGAGAGTGAGAGCGAGAGAATCACTGGGAGTGAGCGAGAGTGAGAGAGAGAATCACTGGGAGTGAGCGAGAGTGAGAGCGAGAGAATCACTGGGAGTGAGCGAGAGTGAGAGCGAGAGAATCACTGGGAGTGAGCGAGAGTGAGAGCGAGAGAATCACTGGGAGTGAGCGAGAGTGAGAGCGAGAGAATCACTGGGAGTGATTGAGAGCGAGAGAATCACTGGGAGTGAGCGAGACTGAGAGCGAGAGATTCACTGGGAGTGAGCGAGAGTGAGAGCGAGAGAATCACTGGCAGTGATCGAGAGAGGGAGAGAGAGAATCACTGGGAGTGAGTGAGAGTGAGAGCGAGAGATTCACTGGGAGTGAGCGAGAGTGCGAGCGAGAGATTCACTGGGAGTGAGCGAGAGTGAGAGCGAGAGAATCACTGGGAGTGAGCGAGAGTGAGAGAGAGAGAATCACTGGGAGTGATCGAGAGTGAGAGCGAGAGAATCACTGGGAGTGAGTGAGAGTGAGAGCGAGAGATTCACTGGGAGTGAGCGAGAGTGAGAGCGAGAGAATCAGTGGGAGTGAGCGAGAGTGAGAGCGAGAGAATCACTGGGAGTGAGCGAGAGTGAGAGCGAGAGAATCACTGGGAGTGAGCGACAGTGAGAGCGAGAGAATCACTGGGAGTGCGCGAGAGTGAGAGAATCACTGGGAGTGAGCGAGAGCGAGAGAATCACTGGGAGTGATCGAGAGTGAGAGCGAGAGATTCACTGGGAGTGAGCGAGAGTGAGATCGAGAGAATCACTGGGAGTGATCGAGAGTGAGAGCGAGAGAATCACTGGGAGTGATCGAGAGTGAGAGCGAGAGATTCACTGGGAGTGAGCGAGAGTGAGATCGAGAGAATCACTGGGAGTGATCGAGAGTGAGAGAATCACTGCGAGTGAGTGAGAGCGAGAGAATCACTGGGAGTGAGCGAGAGTGAGAGCGAGAGAATCACTGGGAGTGAGCGAGAGTGAGAGCGAGAGAATCACTGGGAGTGAGCGAGAGTGAGAGTGAGAGAATCACTGGGAGTGAGCGAGAGTGAGAGCGAGAGAATCACTGGGAGTGAGCGAGAGTGAGAGCGAGAGAATCACTGGGAGTGAGCGAGAGTGAGAGCGAGAGAATCACTGGGAGTGAGCGAGAGTGAGAGCGAGAGAATCACTGGGAGTGATTGAGAGTGAGAGAATCACTGGGAGTGAGCGAGAGTGAGAGCGAGAGGATCACTGGGAGTGAGCGAGAGTGAGAGCGAGAGAATCACTGGGAGTGATCGAGAGTGAGAGTGAGAGAATCACTGCGAGTGAGTGAGAGCGAGAGAATCACTGGGAGTGAGCGAGAGTGAGAGAATCACTGGGAGTGAGCGAGAGTGAGAGCGAGAGAATCACTGGGAGTGAGCGAGAGTGAGAGAATCACTGGGAGTGAGCGAGAGTGAGAGAATCACTGGGAGTGAGCGAGAGTGAGAGCGAGAGAATCACTGGGAGTGAGCGAGAGTGAGAGCGAGAGAATCACTGGGATTGAGCGAGAGTGAGAGCGAGAGAATCACTGGGAGTGAGTGAGATTGAGAGTGAGAGAATCACTGGGAGTGAGCGAGAGTGAGAGGGAGAGAATCCCTGGGAGTGAGCAAGAGCGAGAGAATCACTGGGAGTGAGCGAGAGTGAGAGAGAATCACTGGGAGTGATCGAGAGAAACATAGAAACATAGAAGATAGGAGCAGGAGTAGGCCATTCGGCCCCTCGAGCCTGCTCCGCCATTCAATGCGATCATGGCTGATCATCCAAATTCAGCACCCTGTCCCTGCCTTCTCCCCATATCCCTTGATCCCTTCAGCCTTAAGAAATATATCTAACTCCTTCTTGATTGTAATTAATGAATTGGCCTCAACTGTCTTCTGTGGTAGAGAATTCCACAGGTTCACCACTCTCTGGGTGAAGAAATTCCTCCGCATCTCAATCCTAAGTGGCTTACCCCTTATCCTTAGACTTTGACCCCTGGTTCTGGACTTCCCCGCCATTGGGAACAGCCTTCCTGCATCTAGTCTGTCTAGTCCTGTTAGAATTTTATAAGTTTCAATGAGCGAGCGAATCACTGGGAGTGAGCGAGAGTGAGAGCGAGCGAATCACTGGGAGTGATCGAGAGTGAGAGCGAGAGAATCACTGGGAGTGAGCGAGAGTGAGAGCGAGAGAATCACTGGGAGTGAGCGAGAGTGAGAGCGAGAGAATCACTGGGAGTGAGCGAGAGTGAGAGCGAGAGAATCACTGGGTGTGATCGAGAGTGAGAGCGAGCGAATCACTGGGAGTGAGCAAGAGAGAGAGCGAGAGAATCACTGGGAGTGAGCGAGAGTGAGAGCGAGAGAATCACTGGGAGTGAGCGAGAGAGAGAGCGAGCGAATCACTGGGAGTGAGCGAGAGTGAGAGCGAGAGAATCACTGGGAGTGAGCGAGAGTGAGAGCGAGAGAATCACTGGGAGTGAGCGAGAGTGAGAGCGAGAGAATCACTGGGAGTGAGCGAGAGAGAGAGCGAGCGAATCACTGGGAGTGAGCGAGAGAGAGAGCGAGCGAATCACTGGGAGTGAGCGAGAGTGAGAGCGAGAGAATCACTGGGAGTGAGCGAGAGAGAGAGAATCGCTGGTCGTGATCGAGAGTGAGAGCGAGAGAATCACTGGGCGTGATCGAGAGTGAGAGCGAGAGAATCACTGGGAGTGAGCGAGAGTGAGAGTGAGAGAATCACTGGGAGTGAGCGAGAGTGAGAGTGAGAGAATCACTGGGAGAGAGCGAGAGTGAGAGTGAGAGAATCACTGGGAGTGAGCGAGAGTGAGAGCAAGAGAATCACTGGGAGTGAGTGAGAGTGAGAGTGAGAGAATCACTGGGAGTGAGCGAGAGTGAGAGCGAGAGAATCACTGGGAGTGAGCGAGAGTGAGAGCGAGAGAATCACTGGGAGTGAGCGAGAGTGAGAGCGAGAGAATCACTGGGAGTGAGCGAGAATGAGAGAGAATCACTGGGAGTGATCGAGAGAAACATAGAAACATAGAAGATAGGAGCAGGAGTAGGCCATTCGGCCCCTCGAGGCTGCTCCGCCATTCAATGCGATCATGGCTGATCATCCAAATTCAGTACCCTGTCCCTGCCTTCTCCCCATATCCCTTGATCCCTTTAGCCTTAAGAAATATATCCAACTCCTTCTTGAATACATTTAATGAATTGGCCTCAACTGTTTTCTGTGGTAGAGAATTCCACAGGTTCACCATTCTCTGGGTGAAGAAATTCCTCCTCATCTCAGTCCGAAATGGTTTGCCCCTTATCCTTAGACTGTGACCCCTGGTTCTGGACTGCCCCGCCATTGGGAACAGCCTTCCTGCATCTAGTCTGTCTAGTCCTGTTAGAATTTTATAAGTTTCAATGAGCGAGAGAATCAGTGGGAGTGAGCGCGAGTGAGAGCGAGAGAATCACTGGGAGTGATAGAGAGTGAGAGAATCACTGGGAGTGATCGAGAGCGATAGAATCACTGGGAGTGAGCGAGAGTGAGAGTGAGAGAATCACTGGGAGTGATCGAGAGTGAGAGCGAGAGAATCATTGGGAGTGAGCGAGAGTGAAAGTGAGAGAATCACTGGGAGTGATCGAGAGTGAGAGCGAGAGAATCATTGGGAGTGAGCGAGAGTGAAAGTGAGAGAATCACTGGGAGTGAGCGAGAGTGAGAGCGAGAGAAGCACTGGGAGTGAGCGAGAGAGAGAGTGAGATCATCACTGGGAGTGAGCGAGAGTGAGAGCGAGAGAATCAATGGGAGTGAGCGAGAGTGAGAGCGAGAGAATCACTGGGAGTGAGCGAGAGTGAGAGCGAGAGAATCACTGGGAGTGAGCGAGAGTGAGAGAATCACTGGGAGTGAGCGAGAGTGAGAGTGAGAGAATCACTGGGAGTGAGCGAGAGTGAGAGCGAAAGAATCATTGGGAGAGAGACAGAGAGAGAAAGAGAGAGAGAATCACTGGGAGTGAGCGAGAGTGAGTGCGAGAGAATCACTGGGAGTGAGTGAGAGTGAGAGCGAATCACTGCGAGTGAGCGAGAGTGAGAGTGAGAGAATCACTGGGACTGAGCGAGAGAACGAGAGAATCACTGGGAGTGAGCGAGAGTGAGAGCGAGAGAATCACTGGGAGTGAGCGAGAGTGAGAGCGAGAGAATCATTGGGAGTGAGTGTGAGTGAGAGTGAGAGCGAATCACTGGGAGTGCGCGAGAGTGAGAGTGAGAGAATCGCTGGGAGTGAGCGAGAGTGAGAGTGAGAGAATCGCTGGGAGTGAGCGAGAGTGAGAGCGAGAGAATCATTGGGAGTGAGCGAGAGTGAGAGTGAGAGAATCGCTGGGAGTGAGCGAGAGTGAGAGTGAGAGAATCGCTGGGAGTGAGCGAGAGTGAGAGCGAGAGAATCACTGGGAGTGAGCGAGAGTGAGAGTGAGAGAATCGCTGGGACTGAGAGAGAGTGAGAGCGAGAGAATCACTGGGAGTGAGCGAGAGTGAGAGTGAGAGAATCGCTGGGAGTGAGCGAGAATGAGAGAGAGAGAATCACTGGGAGTGAGCGAGAGTGAGAGCGAGAGAATCACTGGGAGTGAGCGAGAGTGAGAGAATCACTGGGAGTGAGTGAGAGCGAGAGAATCACTGGGAGAGAGACAGAGAGAGAAAGAGCGAGAGAATCACTGGGAGTGAGCGAGAATGAGAGCGAGTGAATCACTGGGAGTGAGCGAGAGTGAGAGCGAGAGAATCACTGGGAGTGAGCGAGAGTGAGAGCAAGAGAATCATTGGGAGAGAGACAGAGAGAGAGAGAGAGAGAATCACTGGGAGTGAGCGAGAGTGAGAGCGAGAGAATCACTGGGAGTGAGCGAGAGTGAGAGCGAGAGAATCACTGGGAGTGAGCGAGAGTGAGAGTGAGAGAATCACTGGGAGTGAGCGAGAGTGAGAGCAAGAGAATCACTGGGAGTGAGCGAGAGTGAGAGCGAGAGAATCATTGGGAGAGAGACAGAGAGAGAGAGAGAGAGAATCACTGGGAGTGAGCGAGAGTGAGGGCGGGAGAATCACTGGGAGTGAGCGAGAGTGAGAGCGAGAGAATCACTGGGAGTGATCGAGAGTGAGAGCGAGAGAATCACAGGGGGAGAGACAGAGAGAGAAAGAGCGAGAGAATCACTGGGAGTGAGCGAGAATGAGAGCGAATGAATCACTGGGAGTGAGCGAGAGTGAGAGCGAGAGAATCACTGGGAGTGAGCGAGAGTGAGAGCGAGAGAATCACTGGGAGTGATCGAGAGTGAGAGAATCACTGGGAGTGAGCGAGAGTGAGAGCGAGAGAATCACTGGGAGTGAGCGAGAGTGAGAGCGAGAGAATCACTGGGAGTGAGCGAGAGTGAGAGTGAGAGAATCATTGGGAGTGAGCGAGAGTGAGAGAATCACTGGGAGTGAGCGAGAGAATCACTGGGAGTGAGCGAGAGTGAGAGAGGGAGAATCACTGGGAGTGAGCGAGAGTGAGAGCGAGAGAATCACTGGGAGTGAGCGAGAGTGAGAGCGAGAGAATCACTGGGAGTGAGCGAGAGTGAGAGAATCACTGGGAGTGTTCGAGAGTGAGAGAATCACTGGGAGTGTTCGAGAGAGAGAGCGAGCGAATCACTGGGAGTGAGCGAGAGTGAAAGTGAGAGAATCACTGGGAGCGAGCGAGAGTGAGAGAATCACTGGGAGTGAGCGAGAGTGAGAGCGAGAGAATCAATGGGAGTGAGCGAGAGTGAGAGCGAGAGAATCACTGGGAGTGAGCGAGAGTGAGAGCGAGAGAATCACTGGGAGTGAGCGAGAGTGAGAGAATCACTGGGAGTGAGCGAGAGTGAGAGTGAGAGAATCACTGGGAGTGAGCGAGAGTGAGAGCGAAAGAATCATTGGGAGAGAGACAGAGAGAGAAAGAGAGAGAGAATCACTGGGAGTGAGCGAGAGTGAGTGCGAGAGAATCACTGGGAGTGAGTGAGAGTGAGAGCGAATCACTGCGAGTGAGCGAGAGTGAGAGTGAGAGAATCACTGGGACTGAGCGAGAGAACGAGAGAATCACTGGGAGTGAGCGAGAGTGAGAGCGAGAGAATCACTGGGAGTGAGCGAGAGTGAGAGCGAGAGAATCATTGGGAGTGAGTGTGAGTGAGAGTGAGAGCGAATCACTGGGAGTGCGCGAGAGTGAGAGTGAGAGAATCGCTGGGAGTGAGCGAGAGTGAGAGTGAGAGAATCGCTGGGAGTGAGCGAGAGTGAGAGCGAGAGAATCATTGGGAGTGAGCGAGAGTGAGAGTGAGAGAATCGCTGGGAGTGAGCGAGAGTGAGAGTGAGAGAATCGCTGGGAGTGAGCGAGAGTGAGAGCGAGAGAATCACTGGGAGTGAGCGAGAGTGAGAGTGAGAGAATCGCTGGGACTGAGAGAGAGTGAGAGCGAGAGAATCACTGGGAGTGAGCGAGAGTGAGAGTGAGAGAATCGCTGGGAGTGAGCGAGAATGAGAGAGAGAGAATCACTGGGAGTGAGCGAGAGTGAGAGCGAGAGAATCACTGGGAGTGAGCGAGAGTGAGAGAATCACTGGGAGTGAGTGAGAGCGAGAGAATCACTGGGAGAGAGACAGAGAGAGAAAGAGCGAGAGAATCACTGGGAGTGAGCGAGAATGAGAGCGAGTGAATCACTGGGAGTGAGCGAGAGTGAGAGCGAGAGAATCACTGGGAGTGAGCGAGAGTGAGAGCAAGAGAATCATTGGGAGAGAGACAGAGAGAGAGAGAGAGAGAATCACTGGGAGTGAGCGAGAGTGAGAGCGAGAGAATCACTGGGAGTGAGCGAGAGTGAGAGCGAGAGAATCACTGGGAGTGAGCGAGAGTGAGAGTGAGAGAATCACTGGGAGTGAGCGAGAGTGAGAGCAAGAGAATCACTGGGAGTGAGCGAGAGTGAGAGCGAGAGAATCATTGGGAGAGAGACAGAGAGAGAGAGAGAGAGAATCACTGGGAGTGAGCGAGAGTGAGGGCGAGAGAATCACTGGGAGTGAGCGAGAGTGAGAGCGAGAGAATCACTGGGAGTGATCGAGAGTGAGAGCGAGAGAATCACAGGGGGAGAGACAGAGAGAGAAAGAGCGAGAGAATCACTGGGAGTGAGCGAGAATGAGAGCGAATGAATCACTGGGAGTGAGCGAGAGTGAGAGCGAGAGAATCACTGGGAGTGAGCGAGAGTGAGAGCGAGAGAATCACTGGGAGTGATCGAGAGTGAGAGAATCACTGGGAGTGAGCGAGAGTGAGAGCGAGAGAATCACTGGGAGTGAGCGAGAGTGAGAGCGAGAGAATCACTGGGAGTGAGCGAGAGTGAGAGTGAGAGAATCATTGGGAGTGAGCGAGAGTGAGAGAATCACTGGGAGTGAGCGAGAGAATCACTGGGAGTGAGCGAGAGTGAGAGAGGGAGAATCACTGGGAGTGAGCGAGAGTGAGAGCGAGAGAATCACTGGGAGTGAGCGAGAGTGAGAGCGAGAGAATCACTGGGAGTGAGCGAGAGTGAGAGAATCACTGGGAGTGTTCGAGAGTGAGAGAATCACTGGGAGTGTTCGAGAGAGAGAGCGAGCGAATCACTGGGAGTGAGCGAGAGTGAAAGTGAGAGAATCACTGGGAGCGAGCGAGAGTGAGAGAATCACTGGGAGTGAGCGAGAGTGAAAGTGAGAGAATCACTGGGAGTGATCGAGAGTGAGAGAATCACTGGGAGTGTTCGAGAGCGAGAGAATCACTGGGAGTGAGCGAGAGTGAGAGCGAGAGAATCACTGGGAGTGAGCGAGAGTGAGAGAATCACTGGGAGTGAGCGAGAGTGAGAGCGATAGAATCATTGGGAGTGAGCGAGAGCGAGAGAATCACTGGGAGTGAGTGAGAGTGAGAGCGAGAGAATCATTGGGAGTGAGCGAGAGTGAGAGCGAGAGAATCACTGGGAGTGATCGAGAGTGAGAGTGAGAGAATCACTGGGAGTGTTCGAGAGAGAGAGAGAGCGAATCACTGGGAGTGAGCGAGAGTGAAAGTGAGAGAATCACTGGGAGTGAGCGAGAGTGAAAGTGAGAGAATCACTGGGAGTGAGCGAGAGTGAGAGCGAGAGAATCACTGGGAGTGAGCGAGAGTGAAAGTGAGAGAATCACTGGGAGTGAGCGAGAGTGAGAGCGAGAGAATCACTGGGAGTGATCGAGAGTGAGAGAATCACTGGGAGTGTTCGAGAGCGAGAGAATCACTGGGAGTGAGCGAGAGTGAGAGTGAGAGAATCACTGGGAGTGATCGAGAGTGAGAGCGAGAGAATCACTGGGAGTGAGCGAGAGTGAGAGCGAGAGAATCACTGGGAGTGAGCAAGAGCGAGAGAATCACTGGGAGTGAGCGAGAGTGAGAGTGAGAGAATCACTGGGAGTGATCGAGAGTGAGAGCGAGAGAATCACTGGGAGTGAGCGATAGTGAGAGCGAGAGAATCACTGGGAGTGAGCAAGAGCGAGAGAATCACTGGGAGTGAGCGAGAGTGAGAGTGAGAGAATCACTGGGAGTGATCGAGAGTGAGAGCGAGAGAATCACTGGGAGTGATCGAGAGTGAGAATGAGGGAATCACTGGGATTGATCGAGAGTGAGAGAATCACTGGGAGTGAGCGAGAGAGGGAGTGAGAGAATCACTGGGAGTGAGCGAGAGTGAGAGCGAGAGAATCACTGGGAGTGAGCGAGAGTGAGAGCGAGAGAATCACTGGGAGTGAGCAAGAGCGAGAGAATCACTGGGAGTGAGCGAGAGTGAGAGTGAGAGAATCACTGGGAGTGATCGAGAGTGAGAGCGAGAGAATCACTGGGAGTGATCGAGAGTGAGAATGAGGGAATCACTGGGATTGATCGAGAGTGAGAGAATCACTGGGAGTGAGCGAGAGTGAGAGCGAGAGAATCACTGGGAGTGAGCGAGAGTGAGAGCGAGAGAATCATTGGGAGTGAGCGAGAGTGAGAGCGAGAGAATCACTGGGAGTGAGCGAGAGTGAGAGCGAGAGAATCACTGGGAGTGAGCGAGAGTGAGAGCGAGAGAATCACTGGGAGTGAGCGAGAGTGAGAGCGAGAGAATCACTGGGAGTGAGCGAGAGTGAGAGCGAGAGAATCACTGGGAGTGAGCGAGAATGAGAGAGAATCACTGGGAGTGATCGAGAGAAACATAGAAACATTGAAGATAGGAGCAGGAGTAGGCCATTCGGCCCCTTGAGGCTGCTCCGCCATTCAATGCGATCATGGCTGATCATCCAAATTCAGTACCCTGTCCCTGCCTTCTCCCCATATCCCTTGATCCCTTTAGCCTTAAGAAATATATCCAACTCCTTCTTGAATATATTTAATGAATTGGCCTCAACTGTCTTCTGTGGTAGAGAATTCCACAGGTTCACCACTCTCTGGGTGAAGAAATTCCTCCTCATCTCAGTCCTAAATGGCTTACCCCTTATCCTTAGACTGTGACCCCTTGTTCTGGACTTCCCCGCCATTGGGAACAGCCTTCCTGCATCTAGTCTGTCTAGTCCTGTTAGAATTTTATAAGTTTCAATGAGCGAGAGAATCACTGGGAGTGAGCGAGAGTGAGAGAATCACTGGGAGTGATCGAGAGTGAGAGCGAGATAATCACTGGGAGTGAGAGTGAGAGCGAGAGAATCACTGGGAGTGAGTGAGAGTGAAAGCGAGAGAATCATTGGGTGTGAGCGAGCGTGAGAGCGAGAGAATCACTGGGAGTGAGCGAGAGTGAGAGCGAGAGAATCACTGGGAGTGAGCGAGAGAGAGAGCGAGCGAATCACTGGGAGTGAGCGAGAGTGAGAGCGAGAGAATCACTGGGAGTGAGCGAGAGTGAGAGCGAGAGAATCACTGGGAGTGAGCGAGAGTGAGAGCGAGAGAATCACTGGGAGTGAGCGAGAGAGAGAGCGAGCGAATCACTGGGAGTGAGCGAGAGAGAGAGCGAGCGAATCACTGGGAGTGAGCGAGAGTGAGAGCGAGAGAATCACTGGGAGTGAGCGAGAGAGAGAGAATCGCTGGTCGTGATCGAGAGTGAGAGCGAGAGAATCACTGGGCGTGATCGAGAGTGAGAGCGAGAGAATCACTGGGAGTGAGCGAGAGTGAGAGTGAGAGAATCACTGGGAGTGAGCGAGAGTCAGAGTGAGAGAATCACTGGGAGTGAGCGAGAGTGAGAGTGAGAGAATCACTGGGAGTGAGCGAGAGTGAGAGCAAGAGAATCACTGGGAGTGAGTGAGAGTGAGAGTGAGAGAATCACTGGGAGTGAGCGAGATTGAGAGCGAGAGAATCACTGGGAGTGAGCGAGAGTGAGAGCGAGAGAATCACTGGGAGTGAGCGAGAGTGAGAGCGAGAGAATCACTGGGAGTGAGCGAGAATGAGAGAGAATCACTGGCAGTGATCGAGAGAAACATAGAAACATAGAAGATAGGAGCAGGAGTAGGCCATTCGGCCCCTCGAGGCTGCTCCGCCATTCAATGCGATCATGGCTGATCATCCAAATTCAGTACCCTGTCCCTGCCTTCTCCCCATATCCCTTGATCCCTTTAGCCTTAAGAAATATATCCAACTCCTTCTTGAATACATTTAATGAATTGGCCTCAACTGTTTTCTGTGGTAGAGAATTCCACAGGTTCACCATTCTCTGGGTGAAGAAATTCCTCCTCATCTCAGTCCTAAATGGTTTGCCCCTTATCCTTAGACTGTGACCCCTGGTTCTGGACTGCCCCGCCATTGGGAACAGCCTTCCTGCATCTAGTCTGTCTAGTCCTGTTAGAATTTTATAAGTTTCAATGAGCGAGAGAATCAGTGGGAGTGAGCGCGAGTGAGAGCGAGAGAATCACTGGGAGTGATAGAGAGTGAGAGAATCACTGGGAGTGATCGAGAGCGATAGAATCACTGGGAGTGAGCGAGAGTGAGAGTGAGTGAATCACTGGGAGTGATCGAGAGTGAGAGCGAGAGAATCATTGGGAGTGAGCGAGAGTGAAAGTGAGAGAATCACTGGGAGTGATCGAGAGTGAGAGCGAGAGAATCATTGGGAGTGAGCGAGAGTGAAAGTGAGAGAATCACTGGGAGTGAGCGAGAGTGAGAGCGAGAGAAGCACTGGGAGTGAGCGAGAGAGAGAGTGAGATCATCACTGGGAGTGAGCGAGAGTGAGAGCGAGAGAATCAATGGGAGTGAGCGAGAGTGAGAGCGAGAGAATCACTGGGAGTGAGCGAGAGTGAGAGCGAGAGAATCACTGGGAGTGAGCGAGAGTGAGAGAATCACTGGGAGTGAGCGAGAGTGAGTGAGAGAATCACTGGGAGTGAGCGAGAGTGAGAGCGAAAGAATCATTGGGAGAGAGACAGAGAGAGAAAGAGAGAGAGAATCACTGGGAGTGAGCGAGAGTGAGTGCGAGAGAATCACTGGGAGTGAGTGAGAGTGAGAGCGAATCACTGCGAGTGAGCGAGAGTGAGAGTGAGAGAATCACTGGGACTGAGCGAGAGAACGAGAGAATCACTGGGAGTGAGCGAGAGTGAGAGCGAGAGAATCACTGGGAGTGAGCGAGAGTGAGAGCGAGAGAATCATTGGGAGTGAGTGTGAGTGAGAGTGAGAGCGAATCACTGGGAGTGCGCGAGAGTGAGAGTGAGAGAATCGCTGGGAGTGAGCGAGAGTGAGAGTGAGAGAATCGCTGGGAGTGAGCGAGAGTGAGAGCGAGAGAATCATTGGGAGTGAGCGAGAGTGAGAGTGAGAGAATCGCTGGGAGTGAGCGAGAGTGAGAGTGAGAGAATCGCTGGGAGTGAGCGAGAGTGAGAGCGAGAGAATCACTGGGAGTGAGCGAGAGTGAGAGTGAGAGAATCGCTGGGACTGAGAGAGAGTGAGAGCGAGAGAATCACTGGGAGTGAGCGAGAGTGAGAGTGAGAGAATCGCTGGGAGTGAGCGAGAATGAGAGAGAGAGAATCACTGGGAGTGAGCGAGAGTGAGAGCGAGAGAATCACTGGGAGTGAGCGAGAGTGAGAGAATCACTGGGAGTGAGTGAGAGCGAGAGAATCACTGGGAGAGAGACAGAGAGAGAAAGAGCGAGAGAATCACTGGGAGTGAGCGAGAATGAGAGCGAGTGAATCACTGGGAGTGAGCGAGAGTGAGAGCGAGAGAATCACTGGGAGTGAGCGAGAGTGAGAGCAAGAGAATCATTGGGAGAGAGACAGAGAGAGAGAGAGAGAGAATCACTGGGAGTGAGCGAGAGTGAGAGCGAGAGAATCACTGGGAGTGAGCGAGAGTGAGAGCGAGAGAATCACTGGGAGTGAGCGAGAGTGAGAGTGAGAGAATCACTGGGAGTGAGCGAGAGTGAGAGCAAGAGAATCACTGGGAGTGAGCGAGAGTGAGAGCGAGAGAATCATTGGGAGAGAGACAGAGAGAGAGAGAGAGAGAATCACTGGGAGTGAGCGAGAGTGAGGGCGAGAGAATCACTGGGAGTGAGCGAGAGTGAGAGCGAGAGAATCACTGGGAGTGATCGAGAGTGAGAGCGAGAGAATCACTGGGGGAGAGACAGAGAGAGAAAGAGCGAGAGAATCACTGGGAGTGAGCGAGAATGAGAGCGAATGAATCACTGGGAGTGAGCGAGAGTGAGAGCGAGAGAATCACTGGGAGTGAGCGAGAGTGAGAGCGAGAATCACTGGGAGTGATCGAGAGTGAGAGAATCACTGGGAGTGAGCGAGAGTGAGAGCGAGAGAATCACTGGGAGTGAGCGAGAGTGAGAGCGAGAGAATCACTGGGAGTGAGCGAGAGTGAGAGTGAGAGAATCATTGGGAGTGAGCGAGAGTGAGAGAATCACTGGGAGTGAGCGAGAGAATCACTGGGAGTGAGCGAGAGTGAGAGAGGGAGAATCACTGGGAGTGAGCGAGAGTGAGAGCGAGAGAATCACTGGGAGTGAGCGAGAGTGAGAGCGAGAGAATCACTGGGAGTGAGCGAGAGTGAGAGAATCACTGGGAGTGTTCGAGAGTGAGAGAATCACTGGGAGTGTTCGAGAGAGAGAGCGAGCGAATCACTGGGAGTGAGCGAGAGTGAAAGTGAGAGAATCACTGGGAGCGAGCGAGAGTGAGAGAATCACTGGGAGTGAGCGAGAGTGAAAGTGAGAGAATCACTGGGAGTGATCGAGAGTGAGAGAATCACTGGGAGTGTTCGAGAGCGAGAGAATCACTGGGAGTGAGCGAGAGTGAGAGCGAGAGAATCACTGGGAGTGAGCGAGAGTGAGAGAATCACTGGGAGTGAGCGAGAGTGAGAGCGATAGAATCATTGGGAGTGAGCGAGAGCGAGAGAATCACTGGGAGTGAGTGAGAGTGAGAGCGAGAGAATCATTGGGAGTGAGCGAGAGTGAGAGCGAGAGAATCACTGGGAGTGATCGAGAGTGAGAGTGAGAGAATCACTGGGAGTGTTCGAGAGAGAGAGCGAGCGAATCACTGGGAGTGAGCGAGAGTGAAAGTGAGAGAATCACTGGGAGTGAGCGAGAGTGAAAGTGAGAGAATCACTGGGAGTGAGCGAGAGTGAGAGCGAGAGAATCACTGGGAGTGAGCGAGAGTGAAAGTGAGAGAATCACTGGGAGTGAGCGAGAGTGAGAGCGAGAGAATCACTGGGAGTGATCGAGAGTGAGAGAATCACTGGGAGTGTTCGAGAGCGAGAGAATCACTGGGAGTGAGCGAGAGTGAGAGTGAGAGAATCACTGGGAGTGATCGAGAGTGAGAGCGAGAGAATCACTGGGAGTGAGCGAGAGTGAGAGCGAGAGAATCACTGGGAGTGAGCAAGAGCGAGAGAATCACTGGGAGTGAGCGAGAGTGAGAGTGAGAGAATCACTGGGAGTGATCGAGAGTGAGAGCGAGAGAATCACTGGGAGTGAGCGATAGTGAGAGCGAGAGAATCACTGGGAGTGAGCAAGAGCGAGAGAATCACTGGGAGTGAGCGAGAGTGAGAGTGAGAGAATCACTGGGAGTGATCGAGAGTGAGAGCGAGAGAATCACTGGGAGTGATCGAGAGTGAGAATGAGGGAATCACTGGGATTGATCGAGAGTGAGAGAATCACTGGGAGTGAGCGAGAGAGGGAGTGAGAGAATCACTGGGAGTGAGCGAGAGTGAGAGCGAGAGAATCACTGGGAGTGAGCGAGAGTGAGAGCGAGAGAATCACTGGGAGTGAGCAAGAGCGAGAGAATCACTGGGAGTGAGCGAGAGTGAGAGTGAGAGAATCACTGGGAGTGATCGAGAGTGAGAGCGAGAGAATCACTGGGAGTGATCGAGAGTGAGAATGAGGGAATCACTGGGATTGATCGAGAGTGAGAGAATCACTGGGAGTGAGCGAGAGTGAGAGCGAGAGAATCACTGGGAGTGAGCGAGAGTGAGAGCGAGAGAATCATTGGGAGTGAGCGAGAGTGAGAGCGATAGAATCACTGGGAGTGAGCGAGAGTGAGAGCGAGAGAATCACTGGGAGTGAGCGAGAGTGAGAGCGAGAGAATCACTGGGAGTGAGCGAGAGTGAGAGCGAGAGAATCACTGGGAGTGAGCGAGAGTGAGAGCGAGAGAATCACTGGGAGTGAGCGAGAATGAGAGAGAATCACTGGGAGTGATCGAGAGAAACATAGAAACATTGAAGATAGGAGCAGGAGTAGGCCATTCGGCCCCTTGAGGCTGCTCCGCCATTCAATGCGATCATGGCTGATCATCCAAATTCAGTACCCTGTCCCTGCCTTCTCCCCATATCCCTTGATCCCTTTAGCCTTAAGAAATATATCCAACTCCTTCTTGAATATATTTAATGAATTGGCCTCAACTGTCTTCTGTGGTAGAGAATTCCACAGGTTCACCACTCTCTGGGTGAAGAAATTCCTCCTCATCTCAGTCCTAAATGGCTTACCCCTTATCCTTAGACTGTGACCCCTTGTTCTGGACTTCCCCGCCATTGGGAACAGCCTTCCTGCATCTAGTCTGTCTAGTCCTGTTAGAATTTTATAAGTTTCAATGAGCGAGAGAATCACTGGGAGTGAGCGAGAGTGAGAGAATCACTGGGAGTGATCGAGAGTGAGAGCGAGATAATCACTGGGAGTGAGAGTGAGAGCGAGAGAATCACTGGGAGTGAGTGAGAGTGAAAGCGAGAGAATCATTGGGTGTGAGCGAGCGTGAGAGCGAGAGAATCACTGGGAGTGAGCGAGAGTGAGAGCGAGAGAATCACTGGGAGTGAGCGAGAGAGAGAGCGAGCGAATCACTGGGAGTGAGCGAGAGTGAGAGCGAGAGAATCACTGGGAGTGAGCGAGAGTGAGAGCGAGAGAATCACTGGGAGTGAGCGAGAGTGAGAGCGAGAGAATCACTGGGAGTGAGCGAGAGAGAGAGCGAGCGAATCACTGGGAGTGAGCGAGAGAGAGAGCGAGCGAATCACTGGGAGTGAGCGAGAGTGAGAGCGAGAGAATCACTGGGAGTGAGCGAGAGAGAGAGAATCGCTGGTCGTGATCGAGAGTGAGAGCGAGAGAATCACTGGGCGTGATCGAGAGTGAGAGCGAGAGAATCACTGGGAGTGAGCGAGAGTGAGAGTGAGAGAATCACTGGGAGTGAGCGAGAGTGAGAGTGAGAGAATCACTGGGAGCGAGCGAGAGTGAGAGTGAGAGAATCACTGGGAGTGAGCGAGAGTGAGAGCAAGAGAATCACTGGGAGTGAGTGAGAGTGAGAGTGAGAGAATCACTGGGAGTGAGCGAGAGTGAGAGCGAGAGAATCACTGGGAGTGAGCGAGAGTGAGAGCGAGAGAATCACTGGGAGTGAGCGAGAGCGAGAGCGAGAGAATCACTGGGAGTGAGCGAGAGTGAGAGCAAGAGAATCACTGGGAGTGAGCGAGAGTGAGAGCGAGAGAATCACTGGGAGAGAGTGAGAGCGAGAGAATCACTGGGAGTGAGCGAGAATGAGAGAGAATCACTGGGAGTGATCGAGAGAAACATAGAAACATAGAAGATAGGAGCAGGAGTAGGCCATTCGGCCCCTCGAGGCTGCTCCGCCATTCAATGCGATCATGGCTGATCATCCAAATTCAGTACCCTGTCCCTGCCTTCTCCCCATATCCCTTGATCCCTTTAGCCTTAAGAAATATATCCAACTCCTTCTTGAATACATTTAATGAATTGGCCTCAACTGTTTTCTGTGGTAGAGAATTCCACAGGTTCACCATTCTCTGGGTGAAGAAATTCCTCCTCATCTCAGTCCTAAATGGTTTGCCCCTTATCCTTAGACTGTGACCCCTGGTTCTGGACTGCCCCGCCATTGGGAACAGCCTTCCTGCATCTAGTCTGTCTAGTCCTGTTAGAATTTTATAAGTTTCAATGAGCGAGAGAATCAGTGGGAGTGAGCGCGAGTGAGAGCGAGAGAATCACTGGGAGTGATAGAGAGTGAGAGAATCACTGGGAGTGATCGAGAGCGATAGAATCACTGGGAGTGAGCGAGAGTGAGAGTGAGAGAATCACTGGGAGTGATCGAGAGTGAGAGCGAGAGAATCATTGGGAGTGAGCGAGAGTGAAAGTGAGAGAATCACTGGGAGTGAGCGAGAGTGAGAGCGAGAGAAGCACTGGGAGTGAGCGAGAGAGAGAGTGAGAGAATCACTGGGAGTGATCGAGAGTGAGAGCGAGAGAATCATTGGGAGTGAGCGAGAGTGAAAGTGAGAGAATCACTGGGAGTGAGCGAGAGTGAGAGCGAGAGAAGCACTGGGAGTGAGCGAGAGAGAGAGTGAGATCATCACTGGGAGTGAGCGAGAGTGAGAGCGAGAGAATCAATGGGAGTGAGCGAGAGTGAGAGCGAGAGAATCACTGGGGGTGAGCGAGAGTGAGAGCGAGAGAATCACTGGGAGTGAGCGAGAGTGAGAGAATCACTGGGAGTGAGTGAGAGTGAGAGTGAGAGAATCACTGGGAGTGAGCGAGAGTGAGAGCGAAAGAATCATTGGGAGAGAGACAGAGAGAGAAAGAGAGAGAGAATCACTGGGAGTGAGCGAGAGTGAGTGCGAGAGAATCACTGGGAGTGAGTGAGAGTGAGAGCGAATCACTGCGAGTGAGCGAGAGTGAGAGTGAGAGAATCACTGGGACTGAGCGAGAGAACGAGAGAATCACTGGGAGTGAGCGAGAGTGAGAGCGAGAGAATCACTGGGAGTGAGCGAGAGTGAGAGCGAGAGAATCATTGGGAGTGAGTGTGAGTGAGAGTGAGAGCGAATCACTGGGAGTGCGCGAGAGTGAGAGTGAGAGAATCGCTGGGAGTGAGCGAGAGTGAGAGTGAGAGAATCGCTGGGAGTGAGCGAGAGTGAGAGCGAGAGAATCATTGGGAGTGAGCGAGAGTGAGAGTGAGAGAATCGCTGGGAGTGAGCGAGAGTGAGAGTGAGAGAATCGCTGGGAGTGAGCGAGAGTGAGAGCGAGAGAATCACTGGGAGTGAGCGAGAGTGAGAGTGAGAGAATCGCTGGGACTGAGAGAGAGTGAGAGCGAGAGAATCACTGGGAGTGAGTGAGAGTGAGAGTGAGAGAATCGCTGGGAGTGAGCGAGAATGAGAGAGAGAGAATCACTGGGAGTGAGCGAGAGTGAGAGCGAGAGAATCACTGGGAGTGAGCGAGAGTGAGAGAATCACTGGGAGTGAGTGAGAGCGAGAGAATCACTGGGAGAGAGACAGAGAGAGAAAGAGCGAGAGAATCACTGGGAGTGAGCGAGAATGAGAGCGAGTGAATCACTGGGAGTGAGCGAGAGTGAGAGCGAGAGAATCACTGGGAGTGAGCGAGAGAAACATAGAAACATTGAAGATAGGAGCAGGAGTAGGCCATTCGGCCCCTTGAGGCTGCTCCGCCATTCAATGCGATCATGGCTGATCATCCAAATTCAGTACCCTGTCCCTGCCTTCTCCCCATATCCCTTGATCCCTTTAGCCTTAAGAAATATATCCAACTCCTTCTTGAATATATTTAATGAATTGGCCTCAACTGTCTTCTGTGGTAGAGAATTCCACAGGTTCACCACTCTCTGGGTGAAGAAATTCCTCCTCATCTCAGTCCTAAATGGCTTACCCCTTATCCTTAGACTGTGACCCCTTGTTCTGGACTTCCCCGCCATTGGGAACAGCCTTCCTGCATCTAGTCTGTCTAGTCCTGTTAGAATTTTATAAGTTTCAATGAGCGAGAGAATCACTGGGAGTGAGCGAGAGTGAGAGAATCACTGGGAGTGATCGAGAGTGAGAGCGAGATAATCACTGGGAGTGAGTGAGAGTGAGAGCGAGAGAATCACTGGGAGTGAGTGAGAGTGAAAGCGAGAGAATCATTGGGTGTGAGCGAGCGTGAGAGCGAGAGAATCACTGGGAGTGAGCGAGAGTGAGAGCGAGAGAATCACTGGGAGTGAGCGAGAGAGAGAGCGAGCGAATCACTGGGAGTGAGCGAGAGTGAGAGCGAGAGAATCACTGGGAGTGAGCGAGAGTGAGAGCGAGAGAATCACTGGGAGTGAGCGAGAGTGAGAGCGAGAGAATCACTGGGAGTGAGCGAGAGAGAGAGCGAGCGAATCACTGGGAGTGAGCGAGAGAGAGAGCGAGCGAATCACTGGGAGTGAGCGAGAGTGAGAGCGAGAGAATCACTGGGAGTGAGCGAGAGAGAGAGAATCGCTGGTCGTGATCGAGAGTGAGAGCGAGAGAATCACTGGGCGTGATCGAGAGTGAGAGCGAGAGAATCACTGGGAGTGAGCGAGAGTGAGAGTGAGAGAATCACTGGGAGTGAGCGAGAGTGAGAGTGAGAGAATCACTGGGAGAGAGCGAGAGTGAGAGTGAGAGAATCACTGGGAGTGAGCGAGAGTGAGAGCGAGAGAATCACTGGGAGTGAGTGAGAGTGAGAGTGAGAGAATCACTGGGAGTGAGCGAGAGTGAGAGCGAGAGAATCACTGGGAGTGAGCGAGAGTGAGAGCGAGAGAATCACTGGGAGTGAGCGAGAGCGAGAGCGAGAGAATCACTGGGAGTGAGCGAGAGTGAGAGCAAGAGAATCACTGGGAGTGAGTGAGAGTGAGAGTGAGAGAATCACTGGGAGTGAGCGAGAGTGAGAGCGAGAGAATCACTGGGAGTGAGCGAGAGTGAGAGCGAGAGAATCACTGGGAGAGAGTGAGAGCGAGAGAATCACTGGGAGTGAGCGAGAATGAGAGAGAATCACTGGGAGTGATCGAGAGAAACATAGAAACATAGAAGATAGGAGCAGGAGTAGGCCATTCGGCCCCTCGAGGCTGCTCCGCCATTCAATGCGATCATGGCTGATCATCCAAATTCAGTACCCTGTCCCTGCCTTCTCCCCATATCCCTTGATCCCTTTAGCCTTAAGAAATATATCCAACTCCTTCTTGAATACATTTAATGAATTGGCCTCAACTGTTTTCTGTGGTAGAGAATTCCACAGGTTCACCATTCTCTGGGTGAAGAAATTCCTCCTCATCTCAGTCCTAAATGGTTTGCCCCTTATCCTTAGACTGTGACCCCTGGTTCTGGACTGCCCCGCCATTGGGAACAGCCTTCCTGCATCTAGTCTGTCTAGTCCTGTTAGAATTTTATAAGTTTCAATGAGCGAGAGAATCAGTGGGAGTGAGCGCGAGTGAGAGCGAGAGAATCACTGGGAGTGATAGAGAGTGAGAGAATCACTGGGAGTGATCGAGAGCGATAGAATCACTGGGAGTGAGCGAGAGTGAGAGTGAGAGAATCACTGGGAGTGATCGAGAGTGAGAGCGAGAGAATCATTGGGAGTGAGCGAGAGTGAAAGTGAGAGAATCACTGGGAGTGAGCGAGAGTGAGAGCGAGAGAAGCACTGGGAGTGAGCGAGAGAGAGAGTGAGAGAATCACTGGGAGTGATCGAGAGTGAGAGCGAGAGAATCATTGGGAGTGAGCGAGAGTGAAAGTGAGAGAATCACTGGGAGTGAGCGAGAGTGAGAGCGAGAGAAGCACTGGGAGTGAGCGAGAGAGAGAGTGAGATCATCACTGGGAGTGAGCGAGAGTGAGAGCGAGAGAATCAATGGGAGTGAGCGAGAGTGAGAGCGAGAGAATCACTGGGAGTGAGCGAGAGTGAGAGCGAGAGAATCACTGGGAGTGAGCGAGAGTGAGAGAATCACTGGGAGTGAGCGAGAGTGAGAGTGAGAGAATCACTGGGAGTGAGCGAGAGTGAGAGCGAAAGAATCATTGGGAGAGAGACAGAGAGAGAAAGAGAGAGAGAATCACTGGGAGTGAGCGAGAGTGAGTGCGAGAGAATCACTGGGAGTGAGTGAGAATGAGAGCGAATCACTGCGAGTGAGCGAGAGTGAGAGTGAGAGAATCACTGGGACTGAGCGAGAGAACGAGAGAATCACTGGGAGTGAGCGAGAGTGAGAGCGAGAGAATCACTGGGAGTGAGCGAGAGTGAGAGCGAGAGAATCATTGGGAGTGAGTGTGAGTGAGAGTGAGAGCGAATCACTGGGAGTGCGCGAGAGTGAGAGTGAGAGAATCGCTGGGAGTGAGCGAGAGTGAGAGTGAGAGAATCGCTGGGAGTGAGCGAGAGTGAGAGCGAGAGAATCATTGGGAGTGAGCGAGAGTGAGAGTGAGAGAATCGCTGGGAGTGAGCGAGAGTGAGAGTGAGAGAATCGCTGGGAGTGAGCGAGAGTGAGAGCGAGAGAATCACTGGGAGTGAGCGAGAGTGAGAGTGAGAGAATCGCTGGGACTGAGAGAGAGTGAGAGCGAGAGAATCACTGGGAGTGAGTGAGAGTGAGAGTGAGAGAATCGCTGGGAGTGAGCGAGAATGAGAGAGAGAGAATCACTGGGAGTGAGCGAGAGTGAGAGCGAGAGAATCACTGGGAGTGAGCGAGAGTGAGAGAATCACTGGGAGTGAGTGAGAGCGAGAGAATCACTGGGAGAGAGACAGAGAGAGAAAGAGCGAGAGAATCACTGGGAGTGAGCGAGAATGAGAGCGAGTGAATCACTGGGAGTGAGCGAGAGTGAGAGCGAGAGAATCACTGGGAGTGAGCGAGAGTGAGAGCAAGAGAATCATTGGGAGAGAGACAGAGAGAGAGAGAGAGAGAATCACTGGGAGTGAGCGAGAGTGAGAGCGAGAGAATCACTGGGAGTGAGCGAGAGTGAGAGCGAGAGAATCACTGGGAGTGAGCGAGAGTGAGAGTGAGAGAATCACTGGGAGTGAGCGAGAGTGAGAGCCAGAGAATCACTGGGAGAGAGTGAGAGCGAGAGAATCATTGGGAGAGAGACAGAGAGAGAGAGAGAGAGAATCACTGGGAGTGAGCGAGAGTGAGGGCGAGAGAATCACTGGGAGTGAGCGAGAGTGAGAGCGAGAGAATCACTGGGAGTGATCGAGAGTGAGAGCGAGAGAATCACTGGGGGAGAGACAGAGAGAGAAAGAGCGAGAGAATCACTGGGAGTGAGCGAGAATGAGAGCGAATGAATCACTGGGAGTGAGCGAGAGTGAGAGCGAGAGAATCACTGGGAGTGAGCGAGAGTGAGAGCGAGAGAATCACTGGGAGTGATCGAGAGTGAGAGAATCACTGGAAGTGAGCGAGAGTGAGAGAATCACTGGGAGTGAGCGAGAGTGAGAGCGAGAGAATCACTGGGAGTGAGCGAGAGTGAGAGTGAGAGAATCATTGGGAGTGAGCGAGAGTGAGAGTGAGAGAATCACTGGGAGTGAGCGAGAGAATCACTGGGAGTGAGCGAGAGTGAGAGTGAGAGAATCATTGGGAGTGAGCGAGAGTGAGAGTGAGAGAATCACTGGGAGTGAGCGAGAGAATCACTGGGAGTGAGCGAGAGTGAGAGAGGGAGAATCACTGGGAGTGAGCGAGAGTGAGAGCGAGAGAATCACTGGGAGTGAGCGAGGGTGAGAGCGAGAGAATCACTGGGAGTGAGCGAGAGTGAGAGAATCACTGGGAGTGTTCGAGAGTGAGAGAATCACTGGGAGTGTTCGAGAGAGAGAGCGAGCGAATCACTGGGAGTGAGCGTGAGTGAAAGTGAGAGAATCACTGGGAGTGAGCGAGAGTGAGAGAATCACTGGGAGTGAGCGAGAGTGAAAGTGAGAGAATCACTGGGAGTGAGCGAGAGTGAGAGCGAGAGAATCACTGGGAGTGATCGAGAGTGAGAGAATCACTGGGAGTGTTCGAGAGCGAGAGAATCACTGGGAGTGAGCGAGAGTGAGAGCGAGAGAATCACTGGGAGTGAGCGAGAGTGAGAGAATCACTGGGAGTGAGCGAGAGTGAGAGCGAGAGAATCATTGGGAGTGAGCGAGAGCGAGAGAATCACTGGGAGTGAGTGAGAGTGAGAGCGAGAGAATCATTGGGAGTGAGCGAGAGTGAGAGCGAGAGAATCACTGGGAGTGATCGAGAGTGAGAGTGAGAGAATCACTGGGAGTGTTCGAGAGAGAGAGCGAGCGAATCACTGGGAGTGAGCGAGAGTGAAAGTGAGAGAATCACTGGGAGTGAGCGAGAGTGAAAGTGAGAGAATCACTGGGAGTGAGCGAGAGTGAGAGCGAGAGAATCACTGGGAGTGAGCGAGAGTGAAAGTGAGAGAATCACTGGGAGTGAGCGAGAGTGAGAGCGAGAGAATCACTGGGAGTGATCGAGAGTGAGAGAATCACTGGGAGTGATCGAGAGCGAGAGAATCACTGGGAGTGAGCGAGAGTGAGAGTGAGAGAATCACTGGGAGTGATCGAGAGTGAGAGCGAGAGAATCACTGGGAGTGAGCGAGAGTGAGAGCGAGAGAATCACTGGGAGTGAGCAAGAGCGAGAGAATCACTGGGAGTGAGCGAGAGTGAGAGTGAGAGAATCACTGGGAGTGATCGAGAGTGAGAGCGAGAGAATCACTGGGAGTGAGCGAGAGTGAGAGCGAGAGAATCACTGGGAGTGATCGAGAGTGAGAATGAGGGAATCACTGGGATTGATCGAGAGTGAGAGAATCACTGGGAGTGAGCGAGAGAGGGAGTGAGAGAATCACTGGGAGTGAGCGAGAGTGAGAGCGAGAGAATCACTGGGAGTGAGCGAGAGTGAGAGTGAGAGAATCACTGGGAGTGAGGGAGAGTGAGAGCGAGAGAATCACTGGGAGTGAGCGAGAGTGAGAGCGAGAGAATCACTGGGAGTGAGCGAGAGTGAGAGCGAGAGAATCATTGGGAGTGAGCGAGAGTGAGAGCGAGAGAATCACTGGGAGTGAGCGAGAGTGAGAGCGAGAGAATCACTGGGAGTGAGCGAGAGTGAGAGCGAGAGAATCACTGGGAGTGAGCGAGAGTGAGAGTGAGAGAATCATTGGGAGTGAGCGAGAGTGAGAGTGAGAGAATCACTGGGAGTGAGCGAGAGAATCACTGGGAGTGAGCGAGAGTGAGAGAGGGAGAATCACTGGGAGTGAGCGAGAGTGAGAGCGAGAGAATCACTGGGAGTGAGCGAGGGTGAGAGCGAGAGAATCACTGGGAGTGAGCGAGAGTGAGAGAATCACTGGGAGTGTTCGAGAGTGAGAGAATCACTGGGAGTGTTCGAGAGAGAGAGCGAGCGAATCACTGGGAGTGAGCGAGAGTGAAAGTGAGAGAATCACTGGGAGTGAGCGAGAGTGAGAGAATCACTGGGAGTGAGCGAGAGTGAAAGTGAGAGAATCACTGGGAGTGAGCGAGAGTGAGAGCGAGAGAATCACTGGGAGTGAGCGAGAGTGAGAGCGAGAGAATCATTGGGAGTGAGTGTGAGTGAGAGTGAGAGCGAATCACTGGGAGTGCGCGAGAGTGAGAGTGAGAGAATCGCTGGGAGTGAGCGAGAGTGAGAGTGAGAGAATCGCTGGGAGTGAGCGAGAGTGAGAGCGAGAGAATCATTGGGAGTGAGCGAGAGTGAGAGTGAGAGAATCGCTGGGAGTGAGCGAGAGTGAGAGCGAGAGAATCACTGGGAGTGAGCGAGAGTGAGAGAATCGCTGGGACTGAGAGAGAGTGAGAGCGAGAGAATCACTGGGAGTGAGTGAGAGTGAGAGTGAGAGAATCGCTGGGAGTGAGCGAGAATGAGAGAGAGAGAATCACTGGGAGTGAGCGAGAGTGAGAGCGAGAGAATCACTGGGAGTGAGCGAGAGTGAGAGAATCACTGGGAGTGAGTGAGAGCGAGAGAATCACTGGGAGAGAGACAGAGAGAGAAAGAGCGAGAGAATCACTGGGAGTGAGCGAGAATGAGAGCGAGTGAATCACTGGGAGTGAGCGAGAGTGAGAGCGAGAGAATCACTGGGAGTGAGCGAGAGTGAGAGCAAGAGAATCATTGGGAGAGTGACAGAGAGAGAGAGAGAGAGAATCACTGGGAGTGAGCGAGAGTGAGAGCGAGAGAATCACTGGGAGTGAGCGAGAGTGAGAGCGAGAGAATCACTGGGAGTGAGCGAGAGTGAGAGTGAGAGAATCACTGGGAGTGAGCGAGAGTGAGAGCCAGAGAATCACTGGGAGAGAGTGAGAGCGAGAGAATCATTGGGAGAGAGACAGAGAGAGAGAGAGAGAGAATCACTGGGAGTGAGCGAGAGTGAGGGCGAGAGAATCACTGGGAGTGAGCGAGAGTGAGAGCGAGAGAATCACTGGGAGTGATCGAGAGTGAGAGCGAGAGAATCACTGGGGGAGAGACAGAGAGAGAAAGAGCGACAGAATCACTGGGAGTGAGCGAGAATGAGAGCGAATGAATCACTGGGAGTGAGCGAGAGTGAGAGCGAGAGAATCACTGGGAGTGAGCGAGAGTGAGAGTGAGAGAATCATTGGGAGTGAGCGAGAGTGAGAGTGAGAGAATCACTGGGAGTGAGCGAGAGAATCACTGGGAGTGAGCGAGAGTGAGAGTGAGAGAATCATTGGGAGTGAGCGAGAGTGAGAGTGAGAGAATCACTGGGAGTGAGCGAGAGAATCACTGGGAGTGAGCGAGAGTGAGAGAGGGAGAATCACTGGGAGTGAGCGAGAGTGAGAGCGAGAGAATCACTGGGAGTGAGCGAGGGTGAGAGCGAGAGAATCACTGGGAGTGAGCGAGAGTGAGAGAATCACTGGGAGTGTTCGAGAGTGAGAGAATCACTGGGAGTGTTCGAGAGAGAGAGCGAGCGAATCACTGGGAGTGAGCGTGAGTGAAAGTGAGAGAATCACTGGGAGTGAGCGAGAGTGAGAGAATCACTGGGAGTGAGCGAGAGTGAAAGTGAGAGAATCACTGGGAGTGAGCGAGAGTGAGAGCGAGAGAATCACTGGGAGTGATCGAGAGTGAGAGAATCACTGGGAGTGTTCGAGAGCGAGAGAATCACTGGGAGTGAGCGAGAGTGAGAGCGAGAGAATCACTGGGAGTGAGCGAGAGTGAGAGAATCACTGGGAGTGAGCGAGAGTGAGAGCGAGAGAATCATTGGGAGTGAGCGAGAGCGAGAGAATCACTGGGAGTGAGTGAGAGTGAGAGCGAGAGAATCATTGGGAGTGAGCGAGAGTGAGAGCGAGAGAATCACTGGGAGTGATCGAGAGTGAGAGTGAGAGAATCACTGGGAGTGTTCGAGAGAGAGAGCGAGCGAATCACTGGGAGTGAGCGAGAGTGAAAGTGAGAGAATCACTGGGAGTGAGCGAGAGTGAAAGTGAGAGAATCACTGGGAGTGAGCGAGAGTGAGAGCGAGAGAATCACTGGGAGTGAGCGAGAGTGAAAGTGAGAGAATCACTGGGAGTGAGCGAGAGTGAGAGCGAGAGAATCACTGGGAGTGATCGAGAGTGAGAGAATCACTGGGAGTGATCGAGAGCGAGAGAATCACTGGGAGTGAGCGAGAGTGAGAGTGAGAGAATCACTGGGAGTGATCGAGAGTGAGAGCGAGAGAATCACTGGGAGTGAGCGAGAGTGAGAGCGAGAGAATCACTGGGAGTGAGCAAGAGCGAGAGAATCACTGGGAGTGAGCGAGAGTGAGAGTGAGAGAATCACTGGGAGTGATCGAGAGTGAGAGCGAGAGAATCACTGGGAGTGAGCGAGAGTGAGAGCGAGAGAATCACTGGGAGTGATCGAGAGTGAGAATGAGGGAATCACTGGGATTGATCGAGAGTGAGAGAATCACTGGGAGTGAGCGAGAGAGGGAGTGAGAGAATCACTGGGAGTGAGCGAGAGTGAGAGCGAGAGAATCACTGGGAGTGAGCGAGAGTGAGAGTGAGAGAATCACTGGGAGTGAGGGAGAGTGAGAGCGAGAGAATCACTGGGAGTGAGCGAGAGTGAGAGCGAGAGAATCACTGGGAGTGAGCGAGAGTGAGAGCGAGAGAATCATTGGGAGTGAGCGAGAGTGAGAGCGAGAGAATCACTGGGAGTGAGCGAGAGTGAGAGCGAGAGAATCACTGGGAGTGAGCGAGAGTGAGAGCGAGAGAATCACTGGGAGTGAGCGAGAGTGAGAGTGAGAGAATCATTGGGAGTGAGCGAGAGTGAGAGTGAGAGAATCACTGGGAGTGAGCGAGAGAATCACTGGGAGTGAGCGAGAGTGAGAGAGGGAGAATCACTGGGAGTGAGCGAGAGTGAGAGCGAGAGAATCACTGGGAGTGAGCGAGGGTGAGAGCGAGAGAATCACTGGGAGTGAGCGAGAGTGAGAGAATCACTGGGAGTGTTCGAGAGTGAGAGAATCACTGGGAGTGTTCGAGAGAGAGAGCGAGCGAATCACTGGGAGTGAGCGAGAGTGAAAGTGAGAGAATCACTGGGAGTGAGCGAGAGTGAGAGAATCACTGGGAGTGAGCGAGAGTGAAAGTGAGAGAATCACTGGGAGTGAGCGAGAGTGAGAGCGAGAGAATCACTGGGAGTGATCGAGAGTGAGAGAATCACTGGGAGTGTTCGAGAGCGAGAGAATCACTGGGAGTGAGCGAGAGTGAGAGCGAGAGAATCACTGGGAGTGAGCGAGAGTGAGAGAATCACTGGGAGTGAGCGAGAGTGAGAGCGAGAGAATCATTGGGAGTGAGCGAGAGCGAGAGAATCACTGGGAGTGAGTGAGAGTGAGAGCGAGAGAATCATTGGGAGTGAGCGAGAGTGAGAGCGAGAGAATCACTGGGAGTGATCGAGAGTGAGAGTGAGAGAATCACTGGGAGTGTTCGAGAGAGAGAGCGAGCGAATCACTGGGAGTGAGCGAGAGTGAGAGTGAGAGAATCACTGGGAGTGAGCGAGAGTGAAAGTGAGAGAATCACTGGGAGTGAGCGAGAGTGAGAGCGAGAGAATCACTGGGAGTGAGCGAGAGTGAAAGTGAGAGAATCACTGGGAGTGAGCGAGAGTGAGAGCGAGAGAATCACTGGGAGTGATCGAGAGTGAGAGAATCACTGGGAGTGATCGAGAGCGAGAGAATCACTGGGAGTGAGCGAGAGTGAGAGTGAGAGAATCACTGGGAGTGATCGAGAGTGAGAGCGAGAGAATCACTGGGAGTGAGCGAGAGTGAGAGCGAGAGAATCACTGGGAGTGAGCAAGAGCGAGAGAATCACTGGGAGTGAGCGAGAGTGAGAGTGAGAGAATCACTGGGAGTGATCGAGAGTGAGAGCGAGAGAATCACTGGGAGTGAGCGAGAGTGAGAGCGAGAGAATCACTGGGAGTGAGCAAGAGCGAGAGAATCACTGGGAGTGAGCGAGAGTGAGAGTGAGAGAATCACTGGGAGTGATCGAGAGTGAGAGCGAGAGAATCACTGGGAGTGATCGAGAGTGAGAATGAGGGAATCACTGGGATTGATCGAGAGTGAGAGAATCACTGGGAGTGAGCGAGAGAGGGAGTGAGAGAATCACTGGGAGTGAGCGAGAGTGAGAGCGAGAGAATCACTGGGAGTGAGCGAGAGTGAGAGTGAGAGAATCACTGGGAGTGAGGGAGAGTGAGAGCGAGAGAATCACTGGGAGTGAGCGAGAGTGAGAGCGAGAGAATCATTGGGAGTGAGCGAGAGTGAGAGCGAGAGAATCACTGGGAGTGAGCGAGAGTGAGAGCGAGAGAATCACTGGGAGTGAGCGAGAGTGAGAGCGAGAGAATCACTGGGAGTGAGCGAGAGTGAGAGCGAGAGAATCACTGGGAGTGAGCGAGAGTGAGAGCGAGAGAATCACTGGGAGTGAGCGAGAATGAGAGAGAATCACTGGGAGTGATCGAGAGAAACATAGAAACATTGAAGATAGGAGCAGGAGTAGGCCATTCGGCCCCTTGAGGCTGCTCCGCCATTCAATGCGATCATGGCTGATCATCCAAATTCAGTACCCTGTCCCTGCCTTCTCCCCATATCCCTTGATCCCTTTAGCCTTAAGAAATATATCCAACTCCTATTTGAATATATTTAATGAATTGGCCTCAACTGTCTTCTGTGGTAGAGAATTCCACAGGTTCACCACTCTCTGGGTGAAGAAATTCCTCCTCATCTCAGTCCTAAATGGCTTACCCCTTATCCTTAGACTGTGACCCCTTGTTCTGGACTTCCCCGCCATTGGGAACAGCCTTCCTGCATCTAGTCTGTCTAGTCCTGTTAGAATTTTATAAGTTTCAATGAGCGAGAGAATCACTGGGAGTGAGCGAGAGTGAGAGAATCACTGGGAGTGATCGAGAGTGAGAGCGAGATAATCACTGGGAGTGAGTGAGAGTGAGAGCGAGAGAATCACTGGGAGTGAGTGAGAGTGAAAGCGAGAGAATCATTGGGTGTGAGCGAGCGTGAGAGCGAGAGAATCACTGGGAGTGAGCGAGAGTGAGAGCGAGAGAATCATTGGGAGTGAGCGAGAGTGAGAGCGAGAGAATCACTGGGAGTGATCAAGAGCGAGAGAATCACTGGGAGTGAGTGAGAGAGAGAGCGAGAGAATCACTGGGAGTGAGCGAGAGTGAGAGCGAGAGAATCACTGGGAGTGAGCGAGAGTGAGAGTGAGAGAATCATTGGGAGTGAGCGAGAGTGAGAGCGAGAGAATCACTGGGAGTGAGCGAGAGTGAGAGCGAGAGAATCACTGGGAGTGAGCGAGAGTGAGAGAGAGAGAATCACTGGGAGTGAGTGAGAGTGAGAGAATCACTGGGAGTGAGCGAGAGTGAGAGCGAGAGAATCACTGGCAGTGAGTGAGAGTGAGAGCAAGAGAATCACTGGGAGTGAGTGAGAGTGAGAGTGAGAGAATCACTGGGAGTGAGCGAGAGTGAGAGTGAGAGAATCACTGGGAGTGAGCGAGAGTGAGAGCGAGAGAATCACTGGGAGTGAGTGAGAGTGAGAGCGAGAGAATCACTGGGAGTGAGCGAGAGCGAGAGAATCATTGGGAGTGAGCGAGAGTGAGAGTGAGAGAATCACTGGGAGTGAGCGAGAGTGAGAGCGAGAGATTCACTGGGAGTGAGTGAGAGTGAGAGCGAGAGAATCATTGGGTGTGAGCGAGAGTGAGAGCGAGAGAATCACTTGGAGTGAGTGAGAGTGAGAGCGAGAGAATCATTGGGTGTGAGCGAGAGTGAGAGCGAGAGAATCACTGGGAGTGAGTGAGAGTGAGAGCGAGAGAATCACTGGGAGTGAGCGAGAGTGAGAGTGAGAGAATCATTGGGAGTGAGCGAGAGTGAGAGTGAGAGAATCACTGGGAGTGAGCGAGAGTGAGAGTGAGAGAATCACTGGGAGTGAGCGAGAGTGAGAGCGAGAGAATCACTGGGAGTGAGTGAGAGTGAGAGCGAGAGAATCACTGGGAGTGAGCAAGAGCGAGAGAATCATTGGGAGTGAGTGAGAGTGAGAGAATCACTGGGAGTTAGCGAGAGTGAGAGCGAGAGAATCACTGGGAGTGAGCGAGAGCGAGAGAATCATTGGGAGTGAGCGAGAGTGAGAGTGAGAGAATCACTGGGAGTGAGCGAGAGTGAGAGCGAGAGATTCACTGGGAGTGAGTGAGAGTGAGAGCGAGAGAATCATTGGGTGTGAGCGAGAGTGAGAGCGAGAGAATCACTTGGAGTGAGTGAGAGTGAGAGCGAGAGAATCATTGGGTGTGAGCGAGAGTGAGAGCGAGAGAATCACTGGGAGTGAGTGAGAGTGAGAGCGAGAGAATCACTGGGAGTGAGCGAGAGTGAGAGTGAGAGAATCATTGGGAGTGAGCGAGAGTGTGAGCGAGAGAATCACTGGGAGTGAGCGAGAGTGAGAGCGAGAGAATCACTGGGAGTGAGCGAGAGTGAGAGCGAGAGAATCACTGGGAGTGAGTGAGAGTGAGAGCGAGAGATTCACTGGGAGTGAGCGAGAGTGAGAGAATCACTGGGAGTGAGCGAGAGAGAGAGCGAGCGAATCACTGGGAGTGAGTGAGAGTGAGAGCGAGAGAATCACTGGGAGTGAGCGAGAGTGAGAGAGAGAGAATCACTGGGAGTGAGTGAGAGTGAGAGAATCACTGGGAGTGAGCGAGAGTGAGAGCGAGAGAATCACTGGCAGTGAGTGAGAGTGAGAGCAAGAGAATCACTGGGAGTGAGTGAGAGTGAGAGTGAGAGAATCACTGGGAGTGAGCGAGAGTGAGAGTGAGAGAATCACTGGGAGTGAGCGAGAGTGAGAGCGAGAGAATCACTGGGAGTGAGTGAGAGTGAGAGCGAGAGAATCACTGGGAGTGAGCAAGAGCGAGAGAATCATTGGGAGTGAGTGAGAGTGAGAGAATCACTGGGAGTTAGCGAGAGTGAGAGCGAGAGATTCACTGGGAGTGAGCGAGAGTGAGAGCGAGAGAATCATTGGGTGTGAGCGAGAGTGAGAGCGAGAGAATCACTGGGAGTGAGTGAGAGTGAGAGCGAGAGAATCATTGGGTGTGAGCGAGAGTGAGAGCGAGAGAATCACTGGGAGTGAGTGAGAGTGAGAGCGAGAGAATCACTGGGAGTGAGCGAGAGTGAGAGTGAGAGAATCATTGGGAGTGAGCGAGAGTGTGAGCGAGAGAATCACTGGGAATGAGCGAGAGTGAGAGCGAGAGAATCACTGGGAGTGAGCGAGAGTGAGAGCGAGAGAATCACTGGGAGTGAGTGAGAGTGAGAGCGAGAGATTCACTGGGAGTGAGCGAGAGTGAGAGCGAGAGAATCACTGGGAGTGAGCGAGAGTGAGAGAATCACTGGGAGTGAGCGAGAGTGAGTGCGAGAGAATCACTGGGAGTGAGCGAGAGAGCGAGAGAATCACTGGGAGTGGGCGAGAGTGAGAGCGAGAGAATCACTGGGAGTGAGCGAGAGTGAGATCGAGAGATTCACTGGGAGTGAGCGAGAGAGCGAGAGAATCACTGGGAGTGAGCGAGAGAGCGAGAGAATCACTGGGAGTCAGCGAGAGTGAGAGCGAGAGAATCACTGGGAGTCAGCGAGAGTGAGAGCGAGAGAATCACTGGGAGTGAGTGAGAGCGAGAGAATCACTGGGAGTGAGCGAGAGTGAGAGTGAGAGAATCACTGGGAGTGAGCAAGAGTGAGAGCGAGAGATTCACTGGGAGTGAGCGAGAGTGAGAGCGAGAGAATCACTGGGAGTGAGCGAGAGTGAGAGATTCACTGGGAGTGAGCAAGAGTGAGAGCGATAGAATCACTGGGAGTGAGCGAGAGTGAGAGCGAGAGAATCACTGGGAGTGAGCGAGAGCGAGAGCGAGAGAATCACTGGGAGTGAGCGAGAGTGAGAGAATCACTGGGAGTGAGCGAGAGAGAGAGCGATAGAATCACTGGGAGTGAGCGAGAGTGAGAGCGAGAGAATCACTGGGAGTGAGCGAGAGTGAGAGTGAGAGAATCACTGGGAGTGAGCGAGAGTGAGAGCGAGAGAATCACTGGGAGTGATCGAGAGTGAGAGTGAGAGAATCACTGGGAGTGTTCGAGAGAGAGAGCGAGCGAATCACTGGGAGTGAGCGAGAGTGAAAGTGAGAGAATCACTGGGAGTGAGCGAGAGTGAAAGTGAGAGAATCACTGGGAGTGAGCGAGAGTGAGAGCGAGAGAATCACTGGGAGTGAGCGAGAGTGAAAGTGAGAGAATCACTGGGAGTGAGCGAGAGTGAGAGCGAGAGAATCACTGGGAGTGATCGAGAGTGAGAGAATCACTGGGAGTGATCGAGAGCGAGAGAATCACTGGGAGTGAGCGAGAGTGAGAGTGAGAGAATCACTGGGAGTGATCGAGAGTGAGAGCGAGAGAATCACTGGGAGTGAGCGAGAGTGAGAGCGAGAGAATCACTGGGAGTGAGCAAGAGCGAGAGAATCACTGGGAGTGAGCGAGAGTGAGAGTGAGAGAATCACTGGGAGTGATCGAGAGTGAGAGCGAGAGAATCACTGGGAGTGAGCGAGAGTGAGAGCGAGAGAATCACTGGGAGTGAGCAAGAGCGAGAGAATCACTGGGAGTGAGCGAGAGTGAGAGTGAGAGAATCACTGGGAGTGATCGAGAGTGAGAGCGAGAGAATCACTGGGAGTGATCGAGAGTGAGAATGAGGGAATCACTGGGATTGATCGAGAGTGAGAGAATCACTGGGAGTGAGCGAGAGAGGGAGTGAGAGAATCACTGGGAGTGAGCGAGAGTGAGAGCGAGAGAATCACTGGGAGTGAGCGAGAGTGAGAGTGAGAGAATCACTGGGAGTGAGGGAGAGTGAGAGCGAGAGAATCACTGGGAGTGAGCGAGAGTGAGAGCGAGAGAATCACTGGGAGTGAGCGAGAGTGAGAGCGAGAGAATCATTGGGAGTGAGCGAGAGTGAGAGCGAGAGAATCACTGGGAGTGAGCGAGAGTGAGAGCGAGAGAATCACTGGGAGTGAGCGAGAGTGAGAGCGAGAGAATCACTGGGAGTGAGCGAGAGTGAGAGCGAGAGAATCACTGGGAGTGAGCGAGAGTGAGAGCGAGAGAATCACTGGGAGTGAGCGAGAATGAGAGAGAATCACTGGGAGTGATCGAGAGAAACATAGAAACATTGAAGATAGGAGCAGGAGTAGGCCATTCGGCCCCTTGAGGCTGCTCCGCCATTCAATGCGATCATGGCTGATCATCCAAATTCAGTACCCTGTCCCTGCCTTCTCCCCATATCCCTTGATCCCTTTAGCCTTAAGAAATATATCCAACTCCTTCTTGAATATATTTAATGAATTGGCCTCAACTGTCTTCTCTGGTAGAGAATTCCACAGGTTCACCACTCTCTGGGTGAAGAAATTCCTCCTCATCTCAGTCCTAAATGGCTTACCCCTTATCCTTAGACTGTGACCCCTTGTTCTGGACTTCCCCGCCATTGGGAACAGCCTTCCTGCATCTAGTCTGTCTAGTCCTGTTAGAATTTTATAAGTTTCAATGAGCGAGAGAATCACTGGGAGTGAGCGAGAGTGAGAGAATCACTGGGAGTGATCGAGAGTGAGAGAATCACTGGGAGTGATCGAGAGTGAGAGCGAGATAATCACTGGGAGTGAGTGAGAGTGAGAGCGAGAGAATCACTGGGAGTGAGTGAGAGTGAAAGCGAGAGAATCATTGGGTGTGAGCGAGAGTGAGAGAATCACTGGGAGTGAGCGAGAGTGAGAGAATCACTGGGAGTGATCGAGAGTGAGAGCGAGATAATCACTGGGAGTGAGTGAGAGTGAGAGCGAGAGAATCACTGGGAGTGAGTGAGAGTGAAAGCGAGAGAATCACTGGGAGTGAGCGAGAGTGAGAGAATCACTGGGAGTGAGCGAGAGTGAGAGAATCACTGGGAGTGATCGAGAGTGAGAGCGAGATAATCACTGGGAGTGAGTGAGAGTGAGAGCGAGAGAATCACTGGGAGTGAGTGAGAGTGAAAGCGAGAGAATCATTGGGTGTGAGCGAACGTGAGAGCGAGAGAATCACTGGGAGTGAGCGAGAGTGAGAGTGAGAGAATCACTGGGAGTGATCAAGAGCGAGAGAATCACTGGGAGTGAGTGAGAGAGAGAGCGAGCGAATCACTGGGAGTGAGCGAGAGTGAGAGTGAGAGAATCATTGGGAGTGAGCGAGAGTGAGAGCGAGAGAATCACTGGGAGTGAGCGAGAGTGAGAGCGAGAGAATCACTGGGAGTGAGCGAGAGTGAGAGCGAGAGAATCACTGGGAGTGAGCGAGAGTGAGAGTGAGAGAATCATTGGGAGTGAGCGAGAGTGAGAGCGAGAGAATCACTGGGAGTGAGCGAGAGTGAGAGCGAGAGAATCACTGGGAGTGAGCGAGAGTGAGAGAGAGAGAATCACTGGGAGTGAGTGAGAGTGAGAGAATCACTGGGAGTGAGCGAGAGTGAGAGCGAGAGAATCACTGGCAGTGAGTGAGAGTGAGAGCAAGAGAATCACTGGGAGTGAGTGAGAGTGAGAGTGAGAGAATCACTGGGAGTGAGCGAGAGTGAGAGTGAGAGAATCACTGGGAGTGAGCGAGAGTGAGAGCGAGAGAATCACTGGGAGTGAGTGAGAGTGAGAGCGAGAGAATCACTGGGAGTGAGCGAGAGCGAGAGAATCATTGGGAGTGAGCGAGAGTGAGAGTGAGAGAATCACTGGGAGTGAGCGAGAGTGAGAGCGAGAGATTCACTGGGAGTGAGCGAGAGTGAGAGCGAGAGAATCATTGGGTGTGAGCGAGAGTGAGAGCGAGAGAATCACTGGGAGTGAGTGAGAGTGAGAGCGAGAGAATCATTGGGTGTGAGCGAGAGTGAGAGCGAGAGAATCACTGGGAGTGAGTGAGAGTGAGAGCGAGAGAATCACTGGGAGTGAGCGAGAGTGAGAGTGAGAGAATCATTGGGAGTGAGCGAGAGTGTGAGCGAGAGAATCACTGGGAGTGAGCGAGAGTGAGAGCGAGAGAATCACTGGGAGTGAGCGAGAGTGAGAGCGAGAGAATCACTGGGAGTGAGTGAGAGTGAGAGCGAGAGATTCACTGGGAGTGAGCGAGAGTGAGAGAATCACTGGGAGTGAGCGAGAGAGAGAGCGAGCGAATCACTGGGAGTGAGTGAGAGTGAGAGCGAGTGAATCACTGGGAGTGAGCGAGAGTGAGAGAGAGAGAATCACTGGGAGTGAGTGAGAGTGAGAGAATCACTGGGAGTGAGCGAGAGTGAGAGCGAGAGAATCACTGGCAGTGACTGAGAGTGAGAGCAACAGAATCACTGGGAGTGAGTGAGAGTGAGAGTGAGAGAATCACTGGGAGTGAGCGAGAGTGAGAGTGAGAGAATCACTGGGAGTGAGCGAGAGTGAGAGCGAGAGAATCACTGGGAGTGAGTGAGAGTGAGAGCGAGAGAATCACTGGGAGTGAGCGAGAGCGAGAGAATCATTGGGAGTGAGCGAGAGTGAGAGTGAGAGAATCACTGGGAGTGAGCGAGAGTGAGAGCAAGAGATTCACTGGGAGTGAGCGAGAGTGAGAGCGAGAGAATCATTGGGTGTGAGCGAGAGTGAGAGCGAGAGAATCACTGGGAGTGAGTGAGAGTGAGAGCGAGAGAATCATTGGGTGTGAGCGAGAGTGAGAGCGAGAGAATCACTGGGAGTGAGTGAGAGTGAGAGCGAGAGAATCACTGGGAGTGAGCGAGAGTGAGAGTGAGAGAATCATTGGGAGTGAGCGAGAGTGTGAGCGAGAGAATCACTGGGAATGAGCGAGAGTGAGAGCGAGAGAATCACTGGGAGTGAGCGAGAGTGAGAGCGAGAGAATCACTGGGAGTGAGTGAGAGTGAGAGCGAGAGATTCACTGGGAGTGAGCGAGAGTGAGAGCGAGAGAATCACTGGGAGTGAGCGAGAGTGAGAGAATCACTGGGAGTGAGCGAGAGTGAGTGCGAGAGAATCACTGGGAGTGAGCGAGAGAGCGAGAGAATCACTGGGAGTGGGCGAGAGTGAGAGCGAGAGAATCACTGGGAGTGAGCGAGAGTGAGATCGAGAGATTCACTGGGAGTGAGCGAGAGAATCACTGGGAGTGAGCGAGAGAGCGAGAGAATCACTGGGAGTCAGCGAGAGTGAGAGCGGGAGAATCACTGGGAGTCAGCGAGAGTGAGAGCGAGAGAATCACTGGGAGTGAGTGAGAGCGAGAGAATCACTGGGAGTGAGCGAGAGTGAGAGTGAGAGAATCACTGGGAGTGAGCAAGAGTGAGAGATTCACTGGGAGTGAGCGAGAGTGAGAACGAGAGAATCACTGGGAGTGAGCGAGAGTGAGAGATTCACTGGGAGTGAGCAAGAGTGAGAGCGATAGAATCACTGGGAGTGAGCGAGAGCGAGAGCGAGAGAATCACTGGGAGTGAGCGAGAGTGAGAGAATCACTGGGAGTGAGCGAGAGAGAGAGCGATAGAATCACTGGGAGTGAGCGAGAGTGAGAGCGAGAGAATCACTGGGAGTGAGCGAGAGTGAGAGTGAGAGAATCACTGGGAGTGAGCGAGAGTGAGAGCGAGAGAATCACTGGGAGTGAGCGAGAGTGAGAGCGAGAGAATCATTGGGAGAGAGACAGAGAGAGAGAGAGAGACTGGGAGAGAGAGAGAGAGAGAGAGAGACTGGGAGAGAGAGAGAGAATGGGAAAGACAGAGAGTGAGGGGGAATCAATGGGAGTGAGAGAGAGGAACTTTAACAGACCAAGTGAGCAACTGGAAGAGACCATGAGAAAGATGGGGGTCGAGAGATATGGACTGGAAAATAACAAGAATGACTGGGGCAGAGAGACGGAGACGGAGGAAATCAGTCTTCTATTCTCAGGGTTCAGATGTTATGAACTGAGCTTTGTTGTGAGATTGGTTGATTAATTGACTGTGGGGTTTGTTGATTGTTTGATTGGCTGGCTGTAGCACTGGTTGTTTGGTCGGTTGTGGGCTAGGTTGATTGGCTGACTGTGAGGTTGTTTGATTGGTTGACTGTGTGATTGGTTGTTTCGCTGACTGTGAGCTTGATTGATTGGCTGGCTGTGGGATTGGTTGATTGGCTGGCTATGGGATTGGTTGATTGGTTGACTGTGAGCTTCGTTGATTGGCTGGCTGTGGGATTGGCTGATTGGCTGGCTGTGGGATTGGTTGATTGGCTGGCTGTGGGATTGGTTGATTGGTTGGCTATGGGGTTGTTGGTTGGCAGTGGGCTTGGTTGATTCGCTGGCTGTGGAATTGGTTGGCTATGGGATTGGTTGATTGGCTGGCTGTGGGATTGGTTGGCTGTGGGATTGATTGATTGGCTGGCTGTGGGATTGGTTGGCTGTGGGATTGATTGGTTGGCTGGCTGTGGGATTGGTTGATTGGTTGGCTATGGGATTGGTTGACCGTGAGGTTGGTTGATTGGCTGGCTGTGAGCTTCGTTGATTGGCTGGCTGTGGGATTGGTTGGCTGTGGGATTGGATGATTGGTTGCTATGGCGTTGATGGTTGACAGCCAGTCAATCCCAACACCCATGTGTGCACACTCAGGCAGGAACACCGGGAGCTAGAATCCCAACTGATATTTTTCCCCTCCATCGTCCAGGTTCAGTGGCGTCAAAGATTGCAACCCCATCAGTTCATCGAATGACAAGCTGGGGAGTGGAGCTGGAAGTGGGCCTGCATGACTCATATACTCATTAGCAGTGGACAAACTGTTCTTGGAAGGCAGTGACACATCCCATTTACATTAGGATAGGCTGCCAGTAGACACTGGTTGAGATGCTGCCGCAGACAGCTGGTCTCTAGCTCTCTGTGATTGCTTTCATTGCCTGTGTTAGGCATTTAATAGAACACTGGCATGCTAACACAGAGTGACCATAATATCAGTGACTGAGTTACAGACCGCATTTTGACACGTGACGGCAGATGGCGTGTCTACAAGGAATCAGGCCCAGGAGACTGACAGTAAACAACGACGACCATTTCCACTTGTACAGTGCCTTTAACATGGTAAACCATCTCAAGGCGTTTCACAGGAGCGATTATCAAACAAAAATTGACACCGTGAAAGCAGTAGATTTTAAGGAGCGTCTTAATGGAGGAGGGAGAGGTGGCGAGGCGGAGAGTTCTAGGGAGGGAATTCCAGAGCTTAGGGCCAAGGCAGCTGAAGGCACGGCCGGCAATGGTGGCGCGATTAAAATCGGGGATACTCAAGAGGCCAGAATTGGAGTTTACATGGAGCTGATCTGCGGTGTGTTGGTGTTTCGGGGATGGGTGAGGGGAGCGGGTTGCTGCTAAGGTGGGGACACCCCTCCCTGTCGGGGCACTGTGCCGGAGGGGTGGTCTGCACTCTTGGTGTCCACCAGACTCCTGGGCCATTGGACCCCGCTCCACTTTGCCAGTTTTCCTTGTTCCCCAGTCTGCTTGGCCACCCTCCTTTAGCTCTTCTCACACTCCCTGTGTCTGGTGTCTACCGCTTATTTCTCTCGTGAAACGCCCACACGGGTCACTGGATAGCAACCCTGGGTGATTGTTTCCCCTCGCTGGCTCTGGGGCCAATGTTAGCGTCCCTCTCTGTTGCCCTCCCCCCGGGTAGAGGTCAGCAGGGGCTGGTGATCCCACCTGGGGCCTTTGACCTGCAGTCACCATGTGTGACTCTACCGATTTAAACCACCGGGGGGAGCACTTTTCAGGTTATCAAATCCATTGAAAGAAAGTCTCGCATTTCTATAGCGCCTTTCACGACCTCAGGACGTCCTTTACAGCCAACGAAGTACTTTTTGAAGTGTAGTCACTGCTGTAATGTAGGAAACGCGGCAGCCAATTTGCGCACAGCAGGATCCCACAAACAAAAATGAGATAATGACCTGATAATCTCCTTTAGTTTGTTGAGGGATAAATATTGATACCAAACAGTGGGAGTGTTCAAAGATGGGGAGAAACTATATTTTGTTTAACTGTAGCTTCCCTCCCCCCCCCCCACCGCCCTGCCCCGACCCCTGCCGCCAGCCGGACTGAGGGAGCAGACGAGGCCTCGGTTTAACGTCTCACCTGAAAGACGGCACCATCGACAGTGCAGCGCTCCCTGAGTGACAGCCTGGATTACGTGCTCAAGTGTCTGGAGTGGTACTTGAACCCCTAACCTTCTGACTCAGAGGCGAGAGTGCCTCTCGACTGAGCCTCTCGACTCTACCAATGTGGACCACCGGAGGGAGCCCTCTTCAAGTCATAAAATCCATGGATTTTCTCCGCAGTCTGCGTCTCTTCGGAATGACGCTGGATCAAGGGACTGATGCCCTTTGGTGCTTTAAACCTGCCAGCAGAGGCCATGAGTGGGCAGCTATGGGATGTCCCTCCCTCCGATTTTGCCCGCGCCCCTTGCAAAGCCTCTTGGAGTATAATGTGGGAAAATGTGAGGTTATCCACTTTGGAAGGAAGAATGAAAAAGCAAATGATTATTTAAATGGAGCAAGACTACAAAATGCTGAGGTACAGAGGGATCTGGGGGTCCTAGTACATGAAACACAAAAAGTTAGCATGCAGGTACAGCAAGTACTTAGGAAGGCTAATGGAATGTTGGCCTTTATTGCAAGGGGGGTGGAGTACAAAAGTAGGGAAGTCTTGATGCAACTTTACAGGGCGCTGGTGAGACCACACCTGGAGTGCTGCGTACAGTTTTGGTCTCCATATTTAAGGAGGGATATACTTGCATTGGAGGCAGTTCAGAGAAGGTTCACGAGGTTGATTCCGGAGATGAAGGGGCTGTCTTATGAAGAAAGGTTGAGCAGGTTGGGCCTATACTCGTTGGAGTTTAGAAGAATGAGAGGTGATCTTATTGAAACATATAAGATTCTGAGGGGGCTCGACAGGGTAGATGCTGAGAGGATGTTTCCCCTCATGGGGGAATCTAGAACTAGGGGGCATAGTCTCAGGATAAGGGGGTCACAGAATCACAGAAACCTCACAGTGCAGATAGAGGCCATTTCGGCCCATCGAGCCTGCACCGACACATATCCCACCCTATCCCCGTAACCCCACGTATTTAATCCCCCTAACACTAAGGGTCAATTTATCATAGCCAATCAACCTAACCCGCACATCTTTGGACTGTGGGAGGAAACCGGAGCACCCGGAGGAAACCCACGCAAACACGGGGAGAATGTGCAAACTCCACACAGACAGTCACCCGAGGCCGGATTCGAACCCGGGTCCCTGGCGCTGTGAGGCAACAGTGCTAACCACTATGCCACCGTGCTGCCCCACCCATTTAAAACGGAGATGAGGAGGAATTTCTTCTCTGAGGGTCGTGAATCTTTGGAATTCTCTACCCCAGAGAGCTGTGGAGGCCGGGTCATTGAATATATTTAAGGTGGAGATAGACAGATATTTGAACGATAAGGGAGTCGAGGGTTATGGGGAGCGGGCAGGGAAGTGGAGTTGAGGCCAAGATCAGATCAGCCGTGATCTTATTGAATGGCGGAGCAGGCTCGAGGGGCTGATTTGTCGACTCCTGCTCCTGCTCCTGTTTCTTATGTTCTCCAGCCATGCCTCCCTGATGCTGGACCTCCAGTGGGACTGAGCTGCACCGACCAGGCCGTTCCCCAGCTCTCGTTCCTGGTCTCTGTCGAGCCAGCTTCTCTCGCCCAGAGCTGGGGCTCTCCAGCTGGCCTCAGGACCCACCGAGCTGGAGAGAGAGTAATATAAAATCAGCCTGAGTTCCCCGGCTCCCTGATCCTTATTCCCCGGCACTGCCCCGGGGCGCGAGTGGACGGAAGGTGTGGGCAGGATCGGGCGTGGCCGCGATGCCCCACATAGTTGAATAGCCTGCTGACACTCGCTGTGCGGGCTCGCTCACATAGACTGCCAGCAGCCGCAGACCGTGCCCTAGCAACGGAGGAAGAGGAGGCACCCAAACTCGGAGCAGAAAAGATCTCTGTCTCGCCCATGCGCTGTGACATCTCCGTTAAATTGCCATTAAGTTGAAGAGTTAACCTTTCACCTCCTGACTGTGGCCGCCTTCTTTCCTCAGCATCAGGAGATTGGAAATTTCCTGGGAAACATTTTTTTTTTGCTAAGCCAATCCTCTCCCTTGTGGAGACGCCCGCCTCCTGGTTTCAGGGGCGCTGACAGACCTCGAGTGGCCACTGTTCACGTGCGTGTGTATGTGTGTGTGTGACAACCATGGAGGGTATTGCAGCTGATTTTCCTGCCGGAGTTACTCGGGAGTGAGAAGGTCTGGCAGATTTTAATCTCCTCCCTTGGCGTGGGGGAGGGGAGCCAAGGCCAGTTCTAACCCCCGCCCCCCTCCATCCAACCCCACCCACTCACTCCCACATCCACCGACAGAGGTTGACTCGCCACGGGTTGAAGATGTGATCTGGTCTCTCGGGCTCAGTCTCTCACTGTGCAGCAAGCATACGAGCCGGGGCCTCTCACAAACGGCGATGTGTGTTTCAGTATCGGTAACACAGCAGGTTAAGAATTTGCATTGCTATAGCGCCTTTCACGACCTCAGGACGTCCCAAAACGCTTTACAGCCAATGAAGTACTTTTTGAAGTGTGGTCGCTGTTGTAATGTAGGAAACGCGGCAGCTGATTTGCGCACAGCAAGCTCCCACAAACAGCAATGTGCTAATGACCAGATTATCTGTTTTTTTTTAGTGATGTTGATTGAGGGATAAATATTGGTCAGGACACCGGGGAGAACTTCCCCCTGCTCTTCTTCAAAATAGTGCCATGGGATCTTTTACGTCCACCTGAGAGAGCAGACGGGGCCTCGGTTTAATGTTTCCTATAAGGGGGGGCACGGTGGCATAGTGGTTAGCACTGTTGCCTCACAGCGCCAGGGACCCGGGTTCAAATCTGGCCTCGGGCAACTGTCTGTGTGGAGTTTGCACATTCTCCCCGTGTTTGCGTGGGTTTCCTCCGGGTGCTCTGGTTTCCTCCCACAGTCCAAAGATGTGCGGGTTAGGTTGATTTGGCTATGATAAATTGACCCTTAGTGTTAGGGGATTAAATACGTGGGGTTACGGGGATAGGGTGGGATATGTGTTGGTGTAGGGGTTACGGGGATAGGGTGGGATATGTGTCGGTGCAGGCTCGATGGGCCGAAATGGCCTCTATCTGCACTGTGGGGATTCTGTGATTCTGTGATAATCAATTCCGCATTAGAGAGGAGACAGCAAATAATGAAGAACAGAATACTTCATTTTCCCAGCCCTCCGACACCACAGCTAGAGCTAGTGCCGGCCTCTACTCTCTCACATGCGGTGTTATGGAGAATCTGTACCAATGTCTTCAATTGTTTCCTTGCCAGCGACGCCCACAGCACCAGAATAATTTTTATAAAAAGGGGGAAAATAAGCAGTGTGTGTAAAGTGTGTCAGCCAGTGAGTCCCAGGAGCGGAGCCTGGCCCTAGCGAGTCAAAGGTCAGAGGGCGGCCCAGCAGCTGTTAATATTATTTCATGTTCTCGAGGAGGGAGGTGAAGCTCTTTACCTTAAGGCGAGAATTGATTACAACTCGCACTCTATACACTCACCTGCTGTCTGTAACGTAAAGCTACTTCACGATTCCCGTCCGACCTCATCTCGCTGAAATGTGGTCAGTCCACCTTCAGATAGATTGGAGGATCGTACAGGAAGGGCACCTGCAAAAGACACGCTATCCAGTTCAAGGGGGTCCCGTTGTTACGTCCCAAAGTAACGCTATCGTGATAATCAGATGTAGGGTTAGTGCGGGCGCACTCCTGAACGCAAGACCCTCAGACCGCTTCTGGGAGTGACCCGTTACCCAGGAGAATGTCTAAGGCAAGACATGAAACCGGTAGCAGCGCTTTCAAGGTGCAAGCCTTACGCACCAGGGCGATTTTTGCCTTTAATGTCCATCCCAGTAAGTTAGTACGGCTCTTGGTATAGAGGAGAGGCTGGAGAGATGGAGCAAGGAAGCAGCAACAACCAAGAGCTGGAGAGGCACAGGATGTTGTCACTCGTGGGCTGGCTCGAACCAAAGCTTGCCCCCTCCCCCCACCCCCACCCCCGACCTAACTGGCAAGTGGATCTTTCCAAGCATGACTCTAGCAATAAAAAGAGTGTTTTTTTTCCCCCGTCTCGGCTAAACATTGCTGTGCTTGTGCTCAGCGACGGAATGTACTTTTCTCACTGCCGACTCCACAGGAAATAACAAGTTTGCGGCTGGGTTCTGGCTGCTGCATCGAAGAGCTGGTCTCACGTCAGAGTGAGTGTTCAAATCCAGCTCAGCGAATCTGTCCTCCCAGTCCCCGAGCCCGCGGTGTCCCGGTGTAGCACCCACAATACGCTCAACACGAACCCCTTTGATGCGGAGCCCTTCTTCGCTGCCAGGCTTGCTATCTCTTAAAGGGACAACTCCTCCTGGAAAAAGCGCGAGATGCACTTTTTTTATCGACCTGTGTACAGACATAACACTTTGACCACATGCCAGCCTCCGCTCAGTGGGTACCAGTCTCTCTCGCTTCCGAGTCAGAAGGTCGTGGGTTCAAGTCCCACTCCAGAGACTTGAGCACGAAATCTCGGCTGACGCTCGCAGTGCAGTACTGAGGGAGGGCTGCACTGTCGGAGGAGCCGTCTTTCGGAGGAGACGTTAAACCAAGTTAATCTTTTACATCTGCACTGTCAGATGGACGTAAAAGATCCTATGTCACTATTTTGAAGAAGAGCAGGGGAGTTCTCCCTGGTATCCCGGCCATTGGACAACGTGGACCACTTTCCATACCTCGGGAGCCTACTGTCAACAAGGGCAGACTTCGATGACGAAGTCCAACACCGTCTTCAGTGTGCCAGTGCAGCCTTCGGTCGCCTGAGGAAGAGAGTGTTTGAAGACCAGGACCTCAAACCCGGCACTAAGCTCATGGTCTACAGAGCAGCAGTGATACCCGCCCTGCTGTATGCCTCAGAGACATGGACCATGTACAGCAGGCACCTCAAAGCACTGGAGAGGTACCACCAATGCTGCCTCCGCAAGATCCTGCTAATCCATTGGCAGGATAGGCGCACCAACGTCAGTGTTCTTGCTCAGGCCAACATCCCCAGCATCGAAGCTTTGACCACGCTCGGTCAGCTCCGATGGACGGGTCACATTGTCCGCATGCCCGATACGAGACTCCCAAAACAAGCGCTCTACTCGGAGCTCCGACATGGTAAGAGAGCCCCAGGTGGGCAGAGGAAACGCTTCAAGGACACCCTCAAAGCCTCCTTGAAAAAGTGCAACATCCCCACCGACACCTGGGAATCCCTGGCCCAAGACCGCACAAAGTGGAGGAGAAGCATCCGGGAAGGCGCTGAACATTTTGAATCTCTTCGCCGGGAGCAAGCGGAAGCCAAGCGCAAACAGCGGAAGGAGCGCACGTCAACCCAAGCACCCCACCCACCCACCCCTTCAACCACCGTCTGCCCCACCTGTGACAGAGACAGTAGGTCTCGCACTGGACTCATCAGTCACCTGAGCCAGTGAGTGCCACCTGGAGCCAGTGAGTGCCATCAGGAGCCAGTGTGTGTCAGCGGGAGCCAGTGTGTTCCAGCGGGAGCCAGTGAGTGCCAGTGAGACCCATTGAGTGCCATCAGGAGTCAGTGTCTGCCAGCAGGAGCCAGTGTGTGCCAGCAGGAGCCAGTGTTTGCCAGTGGGAGCCAGTGAGTGCCAGCGGGAGCCAGTGTTTGTCAGCGGGATCCATTGAGTGCCAGCAGGAGCCAGTGTGTGCCAGCGGGAGCCAGTGTGTGCCAGCAAGACCCATTGAGTGCCATCAGGAGCCAGTGCGTGCCAGCGTGTGCCAGCGGGAACCTGTGTGTTCCAGTGGGAGCCAGTGAGTGCCAGCGGGACCCATTGAGTGCCATCAGGAGCCAGTGTGTGCCAGCGGGAGCCAGTGAGTGCCACCTAGAGCCAGTGAGTGCCAGCAGAAGCCAGTGAGTGCCAGCAGAAGCCAGTGAGTGCCAGCAAGACCCATTGAGTGCCATCAGGAGCCAGTGCATGCCAGTGTGTGCCAGCGGGAGACTGTGTGTTCCAGTGGGAGCCAGTGAGTGCCAGCGGGACCCATTGAGTGCCATCAGGAGCCAGTGTGTGCCAGCGGGAGCCAGTGAGTGCCACCTAGAGCCAGTGAGTGCCAGCGGGAGCCAGTGTATGCCAGCAGGACCCAATGAGTGACACCTGGAGCCAGTGACTGCCAGCAGGACCCAGTGAGTGCCAGCGGAAGCCAGTGAGTGCCAGCGGGAGCCAGTGTGTGCCAGTGGGACCCAGTGTGTGCCAACGGGACCCATTGAGTGCCAGCAGGAGACAGTGTGTGCCAGTGTGTGTCAGTGGGACATATTGTGTGCCAGCAGGACCCAGTGTGTGCCAGCAGGAGCCAGTGTGTGCCAGCGGGAGCCAGTGTGTGCCAGCAAGAGCCAGTGAGTGCCAGCGGGAGCCAGCAGGAGCTAATGAGTGCCAGCAGGAGCCAGTGAGTACCAGCAGAAGCCAGTGTGTGCCAGCAGGAGCCAGCATGTGCCAGCAGGAGCTAGTGTGTGCCAGCAGGACCCAGTGTGTGCCAGCAGGATCCATTGAGTGCCATCAAGAAACAGTGTGAGCCAGTGGGACCCAGTGTGTGCCAGCGGGAGCCAGTGTGTGCTAGTGGGACCCAGAGTGTGCCAGCAGGAACCAGTGTGTGCCAGCAGGATCCAGTGTGTGCCAACAGGACCCATTGAGTGCCAGCAGGAGACAGTGTGTGCCACTGGGAGCCAGTGAGTGGTAGTGGGAGCCAGTGTGTGCCAGTGGGACACATTGTGTGCCAGCAGGACCCAGTGTGTGCTAGCGGGAGCCAGTGTGTGCCAGTGGGACCCAGTGTGTGCCAGCAGGACCCATTGAGTGCCATCAAGAACCAGTGTGTGCAAGTGGGAGCCAGTGTGTGCCAGCAGGACCCTGTGTGTGCCAGCAGGAGCCAGTGAGTGCCAGCAGGACACAGTGTGTGCTAGTGTGACCCAGTGTGTGCCAGCAGGAACCGGTGTGTGCCAGCAGGACCCAGTGTGTGCCAGCAGGATCCATTGAGTGCCATCAAGAACCAGTGTGTGCCAGCGGGAGCCAGTGTGTGCCAGCGGGAGCCAGTGTGTGCAGCAGGAGCCAGCGTGTGCCAATGGGACCCATTGAGTGCCATCAAGAACCAGTGTGTGCCAGCGGGTGCCAGTGTGTGCCAGCAGTACCCTGTGTGTGCCAGCGGGAGCCAGTGATTGCCAGCAGGAGGCAGTGTGTGCCAGCGGGACCCAGTGTGTGCCAGCAGGAGTCAGTGTGTGCTAGTGGGGCCCAATGTGTGCCAGCAGGAACCAGTGTGTGCCAGCAGGAACCAGTGTGTGCCAGCAGGATCCATTGAGTGCCATCAAGAAACAGTGTGTGCCAGCGGGAGCCAGTGTTTGCCAGTGGGAGCTAGTGAGTGCCAGCAGGACACTGTGTAGGCCGCAAGCCTACATTTCGTTGTACTGCACTTGTGTACTAACAATGACAATAAAAGTTGATTTGATTTGATTTGATTTTGATTGAGTGCCATCAGGATCCAGTGTGTGCCAGCAGGAACCAGTGAGTGCCAGCAGGAGCCAGTGTGTGCCAGCAGGAGCCAGTGTTTGCCAGCGGGAGACAGTGTGTGCCAGTGGGAGTGAGTGAGTGGCAGTGGGAGCCAGTTTGTGCCAGCAGGAGCCAGTGAGTGCCAGCAGGAGCCAGCAGGAGCCAATGAGTGCCAGCAGAAGCCAGTGTATGCCAGCAGGAGCCAGCATGTGCCACCGGGAGCCAGTGTGTGCCAGTGGGACACATTGTGTGCCAGCAGGACCCAGTGTGTGCTAGCAGGAGCCAGTGTGTGCCAGAGCGACCAAGTGTGTGCCAGTGGGGCACATTGAGTGTCATCAAGAACCAGTGTGTGTCAGCGGGAGCCAGTGTGTGCCAGCGGGAGCTAGTGTGTGCCAGTAGGACCCTGTGCATGCCAGCAGGAGCCAGTGAGTGCCAGCAGGAGACAGTGTGTGCCAGCAGGACCAAGTGTGTGCCGGCGGGACCCATTGAGTGCCATCAAGAACCAGTGTGTGCCAACAGGACCCATTGAGTGCCAGCAGGAGACAGTGTGTGCCAGTGGGAGCCAGTGAGTGGCAGTGGGAGCCAGTGTGTGCCAGTGGGACACATTGTGTGCCAGCAGGACCCAGTGTGTGCCAGCAGGAGCCAGTGTGTGCCAGTGGGAGCCAGTGAGTGCCAGCGGGAGCCATAAGGAGCCAGTGTGTGCCACCTGGAGCCAGTGAGTGCGTGCAGGAGCCAGTGAGTGCGTGCAGGAGCCAGTGATGGCCAGCAGGAGTCAGTGTGTGCCAGCGGGAGCCAGTGTGTGCCAGTGGGAGCCAGTGAGTGCCAGCGGGAGCCATAAGGAGCCAGTGTGTGCCAGCAAGAGCCAGTGAGTGCCACCTGGAGCCAGTGAGTGCGTGCAGGAGCCAGTGATGGCCAGCAGGAGTCAGTGTGTGCCAGCGGGAGCCAGTGTGTGCCAGTGGGACACATTGTGTGCCAGCAGGACCCAATGTGTGCCAGCAGGACCCAGTGTGTGCTAGCGGGAGCCAGTGTGTGCCAGCGGGACCCAGTGTGTGCCAGTGGGACCCACTGAGTGCCATCAAGAACCAGTGTGTGCCAGCAGGAGCCAGTGTGTGTCAGCAGGAGCTAGTGTGTGCCAGCAGGACCCTGTGTGTGCCAGCGGGAGCCACTAAGTGCCAGCAGGAGACAGTGTGTGCCAGTGGGAGCCAGTGTGTGCCAGCAGGAGCCAGTGTCTACCAGTGGGACCCAGTGTGTGCCAGCAGGAACCAGTGTGTGCCAGCAGGACCCATGTGTGCCAGCAGGATCCATTGAGTGCCATCAAGAACCAGTGTGTGCCAGCGGGAGCCAGTGTGTGCCAGTGAGAACTAGTGTGTGCCAGCAGGACCCAGTGAGAGCCAGCAGGAGCCAGTGAGTGCCAGCAGGACCCATTGAGTGCCATCAGGAACCAGTGTGTACCAGCGGGAGCCAGTGTGTGCTAGTGGGACCCAGTGTGTGCCAGCAGGAACCAGTGTGTGCCAGCAGGAGCCAGTGAGTGCCACCTGGAGCCACTGTGTGCCAGTTGGCCAAATTGTGTGCCAGCAGGACCCAGTGAGTGCCACCTGGAGCCAGTGTGTGCTAGCGGCAGCCAGTGTGTGCCAGCAGGACCCAGTGTGAGCCAGTGGGTGCCAGTGTATGCCAGCGGGATCCAGTGTGTGCCAGCGGGACCCAGTGTGTGCCAGCAGGACCCAGTGTGAGCCAGTGTATGCCAGTGTATGCCAGCGTGTGCCAGCGAGCCCCATTGAGTGCCATCAGGAGCCAGTGTGTGCCAGCAGGAGCCAGTGTGAGCCAGTGGGTGCCAGTGTGTGCCAGCAGGAGCCAGTGTGTTCCAGCAGGAGCCAGTGAGTGCCAGCAGGAGCCAGTGTTTGTCAACGGGACCCATTGAGTGCCATCAGGAGCCAGTGTCTGCCAACGGGAGCCAGTATGTGCCAGCAGGACCAAGTGAGTGCCAGCAGGAGCCATTGATTGCCAGCAGGAGCCATTGTGTGCCAGCAGGATCCAGTGTGTGCAAGCGGGAGCCAGTGTGTGCCAGCGGGAGTCAGAGTTTGCCAGCAGGAGCCGTTTATGCCAGCAGGACCCAGTGAGTGTCAGCAAGAGCCAGTGAGTGTCAGCAGGATCTAGTGTGTGCCAGTGGGAGCCAGTGAGTGCCAGCAGGAGCCAGTGTGTGCCAGCAGGAGCCAGTGTGTGCCAGCGGGTGCCAGTGAGTGCCAATGGGAGCCAGTGTGTGCCAGCAGGACCCAGTGTGTGCTGGCAGGACCCAGTGTGTGCCAGCGGGTGCCAGTGAGTGCCAGTAGGAGCCAGTGTGTGCCAGCAGGAGCCAGTGTGTGCCAGCAGGAGGCAGTGTGCGCCAGCAGGAGCCAGTGTGTGCCAGCAGGAGCCAGTGTGTGCCAGCAGGAGCCAGTGTGTGCCAGCAGGAGCCAGTGTGTGTCAGCAGGAGCCAGTGTGTGCGAGCAGCAGCCAGTGAGTGCCAGCAATAGCCAGTGTTCGCCAGCGGGATCCATTGAGTGCCAGTGGGACCCAGTGTGTGCCAGTGGGACCCAGCACTCCACCTCCAGTCACGTCCACTGACCAAGGGCTCTGTAAATGTCTGAAACAACACCCCCACTCTGCACAGAAACAGGAGGAGGCCATTCAGCCCCTTGAGCCTGTTCCACTATTCAATTAGATCATGGCTGATCTGTATCTTAACTCCATTTACCCGCCTTGGTTCCATAACCCTTAATACCTATCGAAATAACAACAGAAAATGCTGGAAAAACTCAGCAGGCCAGATAACATCCGTGGAGAGGAAATAGAGTCAACGTTTCGGGTCAAAAACCTTTGTCAAGACTAAAGAGGCACAGGAAATGAAATAGATTAAGAGGCCAGGCTGGGGGAGAACAAAAGAGAAGAAGAGACATTAAGAGGTATTCAAAACGAGACGAGATGGTGATAGGACTAGTTTTTCCAGCATTTTCTGTTGTTATTTCGGATTTCCAGCATCTGCAGTATTTTGCTAAAAATCTATCGATCGCGGTCTTGAAAGTATCAATTGTTCCCAGTCGTTTAGGGGAGAGTGTTCCAGATTTCCACCAGCCTTTGTGTGAAGAGGTGCTTCCTGACATCACCCCTGAATGGCCTGGCTCTAATTTTAAGTTTATGCCCCCTTGTTCTGGACTCACCCACCAGAGGAAATAGTTTCTCTCTCTCTACCCTATCAACTCCTTTAATCAACTTAAATGCCTCAATTAGACCATATCTTAATCTTCTGAACTCGAGGAATTCAAGCCTAGTTTATGCAAACTGTCCTCATAATTTAACCCTTTTAGCTCTTCTGCACTCAGATAGTTTGGAATCTCCGACTCCAGCTGGGGGTGGGGGGGGGGGGGGAAGCTGCGTTTGAAGAATGGAATGCTCCAATGCCTCGGTCGATGATGCGTTTCCCAGTGAGGGACTGAGCGAGGGGCAGCAAGGGGACGTTCAGCACTCGGTGAAAGGGCTATTACTGGCCTCAGCACCTCTGGGTTTATGGGGAACGGTGGGGGGTGGGGGGGATGTGGTGGGGGGAGATCAGCCATGGTTCCCGATCCTGATTGTCGCCCACCCTCCCCTCCCCCCACACTGGACAGTTCACCTACCTGGGCATCAGGTGAGGCCTGGTGGTGCCGCCTGTCAGAGTCAAATAGCCACACTCATTATTACCCAGGCTCGCTCCTGAAGAACGGCCACTTGGGTGAGGTTCTTGGCTGTGAGACTCACAGCCCCGGAGAGGAGCGGAGGGAGCAAATGGGAGAGGGAGCGAGCTGGCGGGGGGGGGGGGGGGGGGGCGGGTGAGGCCGAACTGAGCTTTCTGTCTTGCTGCACAACTGTTGGGAGTTAAAGCTTCAACTGAGGGACGATGACAGCAGTCTGCAGCTCCCACCAACCGCCGCTCGTTCTCCCTGAAAGTCTTTTAATCTGCTCACTCCGCAAGACTGGACCTGCCCTTGGGCTATCAGTCTGTCTGAGGGAGACAGAGTCGGACTGATACACATCTGTCCAGACCATAATAGGCACCTAAAGGGAGCTGTGATGCTGGATAAACAACAACTTGTATTTATACAGCGCCTTTAACGTCCCAAGACACTTCAGAAACAAAATTTATCAAACAGACTGACACTGAGTCACAGAAGGACTGGTGACCAAAAGCTTGGTCAAAAAGGTAGGTTTTCAGGAGCATCTTAAAGGAGGAGAGAGCGATAGAGAGGCGGAGAGGTTTAGGGAGGGAATTCCAGAGCTTGGGGCCCAGGCCGCAGAAGGCACGGCCGCCAATGGTGGAGCGATTAAAATCGGGGATGCTCAATAGGCCAGAATTAGAGGAGCGAAGATATCTCGGGGGGTTGTTGGGCTGGAGGAGGTTACAGAGATAGGGAGGGGGAGAGGCCACGGAGCCACTGTAGGTCAGCGAGTGATTCTGGAGTCACACGCAATGCGTCGAGGGTGAGGGGGTTTATTTGGGCAAACGTCATCGGTGATGTCAGGGTCCCTCGTGCCAGTCCACTGCGCTCCGTCTTTAATTCCTTGCCCTTGCCTCCAAATCGTGACCTAAAGATGAACTCTGTTAGAAAGAAAGAAATAACTTGCGTTTATACCGCGTATTTCACAACCTCAGGACGTCCCAAAGCGCTTTACAGCCAATGAAGAACTTTTGAGGTGTTGTCATTATTGTAATGTACGAAAAGCAGCAGCCACATTGTGTACAGCAAGATCCCACAAACAACAATGTGATAAAATGAGAAGATTTTTTTAAATTGATGTTGGTTGGGGGATAAATATTGGCCAGGACATCTAACATCAAACGTTTCTACATCAAACAGTGGGAGTACTCAAAGACGGGGAGAATTATGTTTTGCTTAACTGTAGCTTCCCTGCCCCCCCCTCCCCCTACAGGTCTGAATAGTCAGTGTGGCATGCTTATTCAACTGCAGCAGCCCTCACCTCACAGTGGATCCCGATCCCTGTTCAGTTTTCAGAGAGAGTCACTGGGCGGGGGTCAGATTGGTCTAGAGCTGTGTGACTCAGTCGCCATCGCCTCCTCCGACCAGTTCCTGCGATCATTAGTGACGTTTGCTGGGTAAACCCATCACTGCCAGGATATTGGAAAGCTTCTGTGGGCCAGAGTCGCCCAACATCAAAGAACCACCCCACCCCACCCCTCCCCCCCACCTCTCCACTCCCCACCCCTCCCCTCCACTCCACCTCCCCACCCCTCCCCTCCACCTCTCCACTCACCACCTCTCCACTCTCCACCTCTCCTCCCCTCCACCTCTCCATTCTCCACCTCTCCTCCCCTCCACTCCCCACCTCTCCCCTCCCCTCCACCTCTCCACTCTCCACCCCTCCACTCCCCTCCCCTCCACCTCTCCATTCTCCACCTCTCTCCTCCCCTCCCCCCCTGCCCCTTCCCTCCCCTCCTCTCCTCTCCTTTCTTCTCCTCTCCCCCCTCTCCCCCCCCCCCAGCTCCCCTCCCCTCCGCTCCCCTCTGATCCTCTCGTCTCCCCTCCTTTCCCTTCCTCTCCCCTGCCCTCCCTCTCTCCTCTCCCTTCCCTCCCCTCCCCTTGGGGCCTTGGTTTAATATCATATCCAAAGGGTGCCTCTTTGCCATATTAAAACCCAGCCTTTTGACCAGACTTGTCATTGCCCTCTCCTATTATCTCCATCGATGCCTTGGTGTCGATTCTTTCTGATTACGCCTCTCTGAAGCACCTTGGGACAGTTTACTACCTTTCAGGTGCTTTATCAACGTCAGCCTGGAAAATGAGGTCAAGTCCCACAGTGAGCCTTGAACTCACAATCTTCTAACTATGAAGTGAGAGCATTACCAACTGCCTGCACAGGATTGGAAGAGGATTAGACAAATGATGTTCTGGGAGAACATGGCTCATAGTAACCCTCCTGCAGAGGGCATCAAACTACGCCAATGATGCCAGCACTGTCTTTACCTCTTGGTTCCACCAATTGCAGGGCCTCACCATGTTGCCACTACCCAGAAGATCACCATCACAACCCAGTGAGTTGCCACAACCCACCCTGTGATTGGCTGACTGTGATGTAGTTGTTGTTACCCACGTTGGCCAAAATCTGCCCCACTATCTGTATCACCATCCATGGAAGAACCGCCATCAATGAACTTGCCAATACTTTGTCACTGACCACAAGCTCATTGCCTTAGTCTATGGGGTCACAACAATAACAACTTGCATTTATATAGTAGTAAAACGTCCCAAGGCACTTCACAGGAGCATTAGCAAACAACATTTGGCACTGGGCCACGTGGTCTTGGTGATGGAGGGGATATGGGGTTGGACGTTCAGCTCAGGATCAACTAGGACACCAAGCTCGTGAACAATCTGGCTCAGCCTCAGATAGTGGCCAGGGAGAGGGATGGAGACCGTGACTAGGGGACACAGTTTGTGACGGGGATCGAAGACAATGGCTTCAGACTTCCCAATGTTTAATTGTAGAAAGCAGAACTTTCTACATAGAGTCTACCTTAAGGTGACAGCGAGGCTGATCGTTCCCCAACTGGATAATGCCAACCATCCCTGGCGTCATTAGAACATACAAAGAAAGGACAAGGTAAATGACTGACTGGCCTGTCCACCCTACCCATCCGAACATGGCACAGACTACATTAAAGATAAAAAATAGGAGGATTAGGCCATATGACCCCTCAAGCCTGCTCTGTCATTCAATAAGATCATGGCTGATCATTGACCTCAGCTCCACTTTCCCGCCCGACTCCCATATCATTTGATTCCCCTAGAGTCCAAAAATCTATCGATCTCAGCCTTGAATATACTCAAAGATTCAACATCCACAGCCCTCTGGGGCAGAGAATTCCAAAGATTCACAACTCCCCGAGTGAAGAAATTTCTCCTCCTCTCAGTCCTAAATGGCCGATCCCTTATCCTGAGACTGTGACCCCTGGTTCCAGACACTCCAGCCATGGGAAACAGCCTCTCAGCATCTACCCTGTTAAGCCCACTAAGAATTTTATACGTTTCAATGAGATCACCTCTCATTCTTCTAAACTCCAGCGAATATAGACCCATTCTACTCATCCCAGGAATCAATCTAGTGAACCTTCATTGCACCCACTCTAAGGCAAGTACATCCTTCCTTAGGTAAGGAAACCGAAACTCTTCCCCAGAGGATCCTTTACTATAAGATTACTAATTAACTCTGTCTCATTGCACAATACTAGTTCTAAAATAACCTGTTCCCTAGTTGGTTCCGCGACATATTGTTCTGGAAAAGTGTGTTGAATGCATTCCATGAACGCGCCCTCCAGGCTACTTTTGTTAATTTGGTTTGCCCAGTCTTTATGAAGATTAAAGTCCCCAAAGATTACTGCATTACTCTTGTTATATGCTCCCATAATTTTCTGATTTCTTGATTTATACCATCAATCCACCAATCCACTCCTCCCAGTCACACAATCTCCTGGATGAGGCAGCAGAGAAAAAGTCTTACGTTAATTTAGAAAAAACAACAACTTTTATTCATATAACGCCTTTAATATAGTAAAAATTCCCAAGGCACTTCACAGGAGCGTTATCAGACAAAAAGAATTGACACCGAGGTAGGTTTTAAGGAGCGTCTTAAAGGAGGAGAGAGAGGCGGAGAGGTTTAGGGAGGGAATTCCAGAGTTTAGGGCCTCGGTAGCAGAAGGCACGGCTACCAATGGTGGGGCGAAGGGAGTTGAGGATGCGCACGAGGCCAGAATTGGAGACCAGCGTCATCAGCACCAACCAGGGATAGAGCCTAGAATCTGCCTGCTCTTTGTGGCTCCGTACCGCACTGGCTAATTGGTGGCTGTGCAAGAAACTGCACCTCTAGGCATTGAAATCCGTGACCCCATTCATCCTCGCTGGGTCAAAACATTGGAACAGGAGGAGGCCATTCAGCCCTCAAGCCTGTTAAGCCATTCAATCAGATCATGGCTGATCTGTATCCTAAATTTTTCCACTCACTTTGGCTCCCTTAACAAGGGCAGAAGTGGGGATGTTCACTGATGATTGCACAGTGTTCAGTTCCATTCGCAGCTCCTCAGATAATGAAGCAGTCCGTGCTCACATGCAGAAAGACTAGGACGACATCCAGGCTTGAGCTGATAAGTGGAAAGTAAAATTCGCGCCACACAATGACCATCTCCAACAAGAGAAAGTCTAACCGCCTTCCCTTGATATTCAATGGCATTACCATCGCCGAATCCCCCACCATCAATATCCTGGGGGTCACCATTGACCAGAAACTTAACCAGACCAGCCACATAAATACTGTGGCAACAAGAGCAGGTCAGAGGCTGGGTATTCTGCGGCGAGTGTCTCACCTCCTGACTCCCCAAAGCCTTTCCACCATCTACAAGGCACAAGTAAGGAGTGTGATGAAATACTCTCCACTTGCCTGGATGAGTGCAGCTCCAACAACACTCAAGAAGCTCAACACCATCCAGGACAAAGCAGCCCGCTTGATTGGCACCCCATCCATTACCTTAAACATTCACTCCCTCCACCACCAGCGTACCGGGGCTGCAGTGTGTACCATCTACAAGATGCACTGCAGCAACTCGCCAAGGCTTCTTCGACAGCACCTCCCAAACCCGCGACCTCTTCCACCTAGAAGGACAAGGGCAGCAGGCGCATGGGAACACCACCACCTCCAAGTTCCCCTCCAAGTCACACACCATCCTGACTTGGAAATATATCGCCGATCCTTCATCATCGCTGGGTCAAAATCCTGGAACTCCCTACCTAACAGCGCTGTGGGAGCACCTTTACCACACGGACTGCAGCGGTTCAAGAAGGCGGCTCACCACCACCTTCTCAAGGGCAATTAGAGATGGGCAATAAATGCCGGCCTTGCCAGCGACGCCTGCACCCGAAAATGAATTTTTTAAATGGTCAATAATTTTTAATGAAAGCATGATAGGAATAAGTGCCCGGCAATACTGTGAGCTGGTTGGTTGCAGCCAATGTGAGGGACAGGTCACCTGAAGAAGGTGGGTTGCGGCCAATGTGAGGGACAGGTCACCTGAAGGAGGAGGTGGGTTGTGGCCAATGTGAGGGACAGGTCACCTGAAGGAGGTGGGTTGCGGCCAATGTGAGGGACAGGTCACCTGAAGGAGATGAGTTGTGGCCAATGTGAGGGACAGGTCACCTGAAGGAGGTGGGTTGCGGACAATGTGAGGGACAGATCACCTGAAGGAGGAGGTGGGATGTAGGGGACTGTGAGGGACAGGTCACCTGAAGGAGGTGGGCTGCGGACAATGTGAGGGACAGGTCACCTGAAGGAGGAGGTGGGTTGCGGCCAATGTGAGGGACAGGTCACCTGAAGGAGGTGGGCTGCGGACAATGTGAGGGACAGATCACCTGAAGAAGGTGGGATGCGGACAATGTGAGGGACAGGTCACCTGAAGGAGGAGGTGGGTTGCGGCCAATGTGAGGGACAGGTCACCTGAAGGAGGTCGGTTGCGGCCAATGTGAGGGACAGATCACCTGAAGAAGGTGGGATGCGGCCAATGTGAGGGACAGGTCACCTGAAGGAGATGGGTTGCGGACAATGTGAGGGACAGGTCACCTGAAGGAGGAGGTGGGTTGCGGCCAATGTGAGGGACAGGTCACCTGAAGGAGATGAGTTGTGGCCAATGTGAGGGACAGGTCACCTGAAGGAGGTGGGTTGCGGTCAATGTGAGGGACAGGTCACCTGAAGGAGATGAGTTGTGGCCAATGTGAGGGACAGGTCACCTGAAGGAGGAGGTGGGTTGCGGACAATGTGAGGGACAGGTCACCTGAAGGAGGTGGGTTGCGGTCAATGTGAGGGACAGGTCACCTGAAGGAGATGGGATGCGGACAATGTGAGGGACAGGTCACCTGAAGGAGGTGGGTTGCGGACAATGTGAGGGACAGGTCACCTGAAGGAGGAGGTGGGTTGCGGCCAATGTGAGGGACAGGTCACCTGAAGGAGATGAGTTGCGGTCAATGTGAGGGACAGGTCACCTGAAGGAGATGAGTTGTGGCCAATGTGAGGGACAGGTCACCTGAAGGAGGTGGGTTGCGGTCAATGTGAGGGACAGGTCACCTGAAGGAGATGGGTTGCGGACAATGTGAGGGACAGGTCACCTGAAGGAGGAGGGTTGCGGACAACGTGAGGGACAGGTCACCTGAAGGAGGTGGGATGCAGGGGACTGTGAGTGACACCCGAAAGGGGCGGGCTCTGCCATGCTAATGAGATGGCGCCTGGGCGCCACCTGATTGGCCGCTGGTGTTGTGAGTGACAGCTGTGGAGAAAGGGGGCGGGGCGGCAGCTCCTTGAGTCCCAGACCACCGCGAGCCGGCTCCGGATCAGCAGCCGCTGTAAGTAACTTTTCTCAAAGTTTTGGGCAAAAGTTTTTTGTTTTAACTTGGTGTACGCGTGTGTTTAATTCTTTTACCTGAAGATAATTCTACTTGTGTTTTAAGAGGCGTAACGAAAGCAAGTTGCCTACTAGCAGAGTGTTTAAAAGTTTTGATTCAGGACCTGAAGATAATTCTACTTGTGTTTTAAGAGGCGTAACGAAAGCAAGTTGCCTACTAGCAGAGTGTTTAAAAGTTTTGATTCAGGGAGACTGGAATTAACCAGGCTGAAACTGACCCAAGTGTTTTAGCACATTGTGAATCTGCTCCGTTTCAATTCCAACTGCTTTGCCCTTTGTTTCTTGAATCCCACCTATTTTGATTTTTAAATGGATCCAAGGAATCGCTTAAATTATTCTGAGTTAGACGACGGAGTTTAGGGTTTGGTTATAAAATTGTGGGATTAAAGCTGGATTTTAGACTGCAAAAACTTTGCAAACTCTAGCCTGTGTTTGGGGGGTGGGGGGTCTTTCCAGTTACCTGGAAGAGTTAACGCCCACTTAAAATCCGCGTTGTACCCACACTGAAGTGGCGCCTTTAAAAGTGTAAGAGGGAGGTCCGAGGATTTACATCCTGTGTTCAGGCAAACCAGCATCCCAGCGTGAAGAGAAATCCCATCTCTGGGCTCCCAGGGGGGTCTCCAGCAGAGAAACGCTTTGAACAGCGGGGAGTTCCTGGTTCCTGCCCCCTCTCCTTCGCCGCCCTCATTAACACACAGAACAACACACAAACCTGCCCACTGCAACCGGCTCGCCGCGGGACAGGACTGCTTTCAGAACCTGGCTCGCCGAGAGAAGTGTTAAAACCTTCACCTCATCCCCCCCCCCCCCTTCCCTCACCCTCTTTCTCCCCCCCCCCTTCCTCCACCCTCTTTCTCCCCCCCCCCCTTCCTCCACCCTCTTTCCCCCCCCCCCCCCCTTTCCCCCCCCCCTTTCCCCCCCCCCTTTCCCCCCCCCCTTTCCCCCCCCCCTTTCCCCCCCCCCTTTCCCCCCCCCCTTTCCCCCCCCCCTTTCCCCCCCCCCTTCCTCCACCCCCCTTCCTCCACCCTCCTTCCCCCCCCTTCCTCCACCCTCCTTCCTCCACCCTCTTTCCCCCCCCCCCCACAAGATCAATTAATTTTAAATCGGATTGATAGATTTTTTTGTTAACCAAAGGTATTAAGGGATATGGGGCAAAAGCAGGTATATGGAGTTGGATCACAGATCAGCCATGATCTCATTGAATGGTGGAACAGGCTCAAAGGGCTAAATGGCCTTCTCCTGTTCATATGTTCCCTCCCCCATCTTCCCCCTCCCCCTCCCCCCCCTCCCCCCCCTCCCCCTCCAGTCTCCTCTCCAACCACCCCCACCCCCCCCCACAGAAGGATTTATTTATTTTTCCCCATATACTGCTGGGGTGGGGGCGCGGTCAGTACTTGTCTGTGGTGCTGGCCATCTGTTCACCCCCCCGGGGTACTGCAGTTATCCTTCATGCTGTTGCCCCTGGCTCAGTGGGTAGCACTCTCTCCTCTGAGTCAGAAGGTCATGGTTTCAAGTTCCACTCCAGACACTTGAGCACGAAATCCTGGCTGGTGTCCGGGCCATATTGATCCTTCAACCAACATCACAAACAGATGATCTGGTCGTTGTCACATCGCTGTTTGTGGGAGCTTGCTGTGCGCAGATTGGCTGCCGCGTTTCCTACATTACAACAGTGATGCTTTCGATGCTTTGGCAACATAAGATGTACCTTGTCATCATGCCAATAAAGCGATTTGAATTGAATTGAATTGACTGCACTTCCACAAGTACTTCATTGGCTGTAAAGCGCTTTGGGACATCCAGTGGTCGTGAAAGGCGCTATAGAAATGCAAGTCCTTCCTTTCCTGTAAGATGGACGGGCTGGGGAGGACATCATTAGCCTCCCCCCCCCCCCCCCGGCTCTGGTGTGGGCGTTAGCAGCCTGCTATGTATACGTTGGCCAGTCACGTCATTGTTCTCACTGGACTTAGCCTCATGTCTGTGTGTGTGTCACTGTTTCTCTTGAGCATAATCTCCCAAACCGCTCTGTAGTTTGGATTAAGTCACCGTGGTGACTTTCAAATCACTCGACCTGGGTTCAATCTAGGCCAGATGTCCATGCTTTGGGGAGCCAAGGGGACATAGGAGCAGGGGGAGGACATTAAGCCTCTCAGTTCAATTAGATCCTGGCTGATCTGCACCTCATCCTCATTTACCTGGCTTTGCTCCATATCCCTTGATACACATACCCCACAAAACTCTATCGATCTCAGTCTCGAAAGTATCAATTGTTCCCAGTCTTTTAGAGGAGAGTGTTCCAGATTTCCACTACCGTTTGTGTGAAGAAGTGCTTCTTGACATCTCCCCTGAATGGCCTAGATTGAATTATTCAATTCAATTCAATATGTCCCTTTGTTCTGGACTCTCTTCCCTCCCCGACGAAATAGTTTCTCTCTATCTACCCGATCAACTCCTTTAATCATCTTAAATGCCTCGATTAAATTGCCCCTTCATCTTCTATACTCAAGAGAATACAAGCCTAGTCTATGCAACTGGGAACTCTTAAGAAATACCTGCTGGATCGGAGTGTTGGAGACGCTGCTCCCTAACACCGTCAGTCTGAGATGTGATGGTCTGAGCTCTGAGGTAGCAAAGGGATCAGGAGCGATAGACTGTGGATTGGAATGGAGATAGAGGCCTCCCTTTATCGGCGGGCCCTCAGCCACACACTTGCACTCCCAGTGGCGGTCACTGGATGGCGATTCAGGAGCTCTGACACCAACCGCAGCTTCCCTGGCTGAGATTGGTCAACTCCGCACCGACCGGGGAATGAACCGGGGACCAATGTCCCCCCTAATTTGTTGTTAGTGCACGGTCCCATTCAAATTTTCGCGCATGCGCGGTTTCTTCCCTGTGGTTTTATTTTAACCCTCGCTCCGCGTCTCTCTCTCCCCCTGTGAGCAGTGGTCACTTTAAGCTTCTACATTTTCTCTTTTTTAAACGAATCCGTTTTCTGCTCTCTCCTGGGCGGGGGACTATTGCTGGGATTCGCTTTCATGGGCACAGGCCGCTGAGAGTAGCTGGACTTGGTGTGAGCTAAGGCACGATGTGGTGGCAGGCTATTTGACCACATGGGGCATCGTGGAATCGCTAAATCTCCCCCTCAGCCAATGCCCACCTACCCCATCCTTACCTGTTTCCCTCCATCCCGCTCTGCTTTCCCACCCTATGCACCTCTCGCCCTCTCCATCCACCCCTGACTGTTGCTCTCCTCTCTCCTCTCTCTCTCTCTTTTTCTCTTTCTCTTTCTCTTTCTCTTTCTCTTTCTCTTTCTCTTTCTCTCTCTCTTTCTCTCTCTCTTTCTCTCTCTCTTTCTCTCTCTTGAGCGCGAGCAACAGTCAGGGGTGGATGGAGAGAGAGAGAGCGCTCACATAATTCTGCCAAATGACCTTTTAGTATGGTGAGGGTTAAAATGTTGTGCATTTCGTGCTCGTCGCTGAAACTGTGCAGAAACTGTTTTTTAAGGGGAGACGAGAGGGCCAGTGGAGTGTGACTGAGAGGACAGACTGAGAGGACACTGCATGAGTGGAGAGCCCATTGAGTGAAGTACTAGCAGGCTGTTGCTGGCATGGTGCCTGGGGAGCTTTCCGTTCCGAGATTCCCTCTGGACACATTCTTCCCAATCCTGGCACAGCAGCCAAAAGCTTTTCCAATAATGTGTCTACGTTTAAAGGGGCAGGACCCTTGTTCAATGTACAATGACAGACAGGAAAAGACCCTCTGGTCCATCCAGCCTGTCCCCCACACAACTGCGATACCTGGTGCTTCACAATATATACACTCCCCACCCCGGCGACAAACCAGGTATGAACTCAGGCCAATTTGGGGGGGTGGGAGAATCCTCTCTGATTTCTCCCTTAGGCGATTGATGCTAGTCCAGGAGACCGCTCTGGCCCTGAGTTCCCAGCAGCACCTACCTCTTGTACAAGGCGATCTCCACCCCCGGCCAGAAACACGTCCAGCTCTCGCTTGAAGGAATTCAGTAAATCGGCATCCACCGCACGAGCCAGGAACATGTTCAACGGATCCACTATTCTCTGGGAAAGGCAGTGGAGGCCAATTCATTAAATATATTCAAGAAGGAGTTGGATATATTTCTTAAGGCTAAAGGGATCAAGGGGTATGGGGAGAAGGCAGGGACAGGGTACTGAATTTGGATGATCAGCCATGATCGCATTGAATGGCGGAGCAGGCTAGAGGGGCCGAATGGCCTACTCCTGCTCCTATCTTCTATGTTTCTAAAGGAACCACCTCCAGACCTCTAACCTCGATCTGGCCTTGTACAACTTAAATTTGTGACCCCTGGTCCTGCCTGACCTATTTAATTGGCACAAACTGTCAACTGGAACACAATCCATTTCCTTCATTATCTTATAAACCTCAAATCAGATCACCTGTAAGTCTACGCTTCTCTGAAGTGTGGAGTCCCAGCTCTGTTAGCCTATCTTGATAACTAAGATGCTTCAAACTGTGAATTCATCTCTGCACCTTTTCCAAAGCCTCCATATCGCCCACCATTGACGGGGAAAGGCCGTTCCCACTAGTTGATGGTACAAGGACAAGTCGGCACAGATTTAAGGTTTTGGGCAAGAGCTACGGTGGGGGGGGGGGTGGGGTGTGAGGGAAAACTTTTTTACACAGCGAGTGGTGAGGACCTGGAACTCGCTGCCGACGGAAGTGGTGGAAGCGGAGACACTCGATGTTTTCAAGGGGAGACTGGATAGGCACTTGAGGGAAATAAACTTGCAGGGCTACGGGGATAGAGCGGGGGAATGGGACTGACAGTACTT